>NW_028321890.1:36654676-36957312 GCF_036245765.1 Copidosoma floridanum
AAAACTCAATTTTTCTTTTTCTTTTTTTTTTTTCATCTACTATGTGCACGACGCGTCTCGATTGGATGATGGACTCTCCATGTACACTTTACTCCGGTAAAGCTGACGCGACTCGCTTTGACTCGGCAATAACATTATTGCACACACCTGTATATCAACACTAGTAAATCCAAACCTGTTAAAATAAATTGCTTCTTTTTTTTTTTTTTTTTTTTTTTTTTTTTCTGCAAAAAAAACCTTACCGTGGTTTTGATAAATTGATCGATGGTGTGCCGACTATTTTATCAGCTGTACTAAACTGCATGCCTTTGAAGGGGAAAAAAATCGATGTGGAGTGCAAAATTTTACCGTCACTGATTGAGTATGCGTTTCACCCTCTACTCCAAAAAAAAAAAAAAAAAAAATTACATTTAATTTTGCAGAACTGCAAAAATATGGTTGATGAAGGATTTATCTTTGGATTAATCCCAAATGTACATATTACACGCTTGGTTTTTAAACCCGAATCGATATATATATTTTAATAATCGCAAGCGAGCAATGTGCGATCGGAGTGATGGATGAAAAAAAAAAAAAAAAAAACATTTCAGGAACCTCGTCCGCACCGATAGACAAAATTCTCTCCCATCACCACACAACTCCAACCACAAAGGTATATTATTCGATTACATACGAGTATTAGAATTAGTTACGTAGACTCCATATAAAAGCACCATCAACCGAAAATGCGGAGCCAATAACCACCGCGCTCTTGATTTCTCCAGCAACCCAAAGTAACGCACGGCGAGGAGGGAAAAGAGAATTAGAAAAGCCAAATCTGCTCGAGAGCATATACATATACCTGTTCTTAATTACAATTTCAACTAGATTAGGAGTTGGATTGGATAGGCGGAGCGGTAAGAAGAAAGGAAGAGAGAGAGAGGAGGGGTTACTCCATCGAAGACGCGGCGCTGAACCGGCACTCTCTCTCTCTCCCTTTTTCCCGGCCATTGTGCTCCGGCGAGCCCTTTCACTTTCCAGCTGATTTCTCGCTGAAATGCCCCCCGCCTCCGAATCGAGAGGCGCTAAATACCCTCCGCTTCCCTCTCTTTCTTTATCTTGAACCGCTCTTTCCTTCCGTCGCCTCCACTCGTTGCCCACCGCTGAGTCTCTTCTTCCCTCCACTGTACCCCGTTATCACGGCAATCTAGCATCTCTCTGTACCGCTACTTGAAGCTACTCAGCCGACCATCGCACTATCCTCGATTGGGAAAATTTTCCTTGCTCACCCACAGCATATACACGGCGAACACGATAAGAGGATGACGGCGCATCAACCCTGGATGGTCTTTTTACTCGCAAAATAAACGAAAAACCAATCGACGCCGACAATGCCTCCGCAAACCGAATGCTCCACTAATAAGGCCATTAATCATTTCGACCGCGCGCCTGCAGGCGCTGCTCTAGAGCCAAACAACAACAAAGCCATCGCTGTATATATAATATATACGTGGGTACATCCTCTCGCTCGGCACCGAAGAACAGTTCTTTGTTCTCTCGGGTCAGCGCTTCCGTACGTGTGTGTGCTGTGTGTATATACGGAAACAAGAGCGCTAACTTATTGCACAACACACGCTGCACACACGGGGGGACGATAAAACTCTGGTGGACAGCAACACGTGGAGGAAACACTTTGCGTGCGACTATGTAATGTGAACGCGGAGGCAAAGTGACGCTGAATGGAGGAGTTTGTCGCGCGGCCCGTCAAAAGTGGAAAAGCACTCGCGTGCGTGCGTGTGGGTATGTATACCTCACGTGTACGCCAGTGACGCTGTGTTGCGTGCGAGGCGACGCGATGGAAAAAAGTTGCGCGCTTGAGTTCGCGACGGGGGGAATATGGTTGCACGGCTGGACTCCCTTTTCCGATCAGTCACTTGTTTTTCTTTTTCTTTTTTTTTCCTACCATTTTCCCTATTTTTTTTTCTCATTTCACTTTGGAGAAATGCCGAGAGCGCAAGTTCGTGTGAATTGTTCCACCAAACTTTTATGTTATTTGTCGATGAACTACATAAACTATTTACGTGTGCACCGCTTTCAGGGCTGAAATTGATTCTCGTGGGCAGAAGTATACAGTTATTAGGCCAAAACAGATTATTGACAATACGTTTTTTTTTGTTCAACGGAAGTTCTCTGAACAGTACGACTTTCCAAAGTGCTGGTTAGTGTGTTGACGTGAAAAAAAAAAAAAAAAAAAAAAAACATTGGCTCGACTTTTTTCATAAGATGTTTATTCGTTTGTTGTAGGTCTAGTTGGAACGATGCTCTTAAGCTTCACGTTAAAAAAAAAACTTTTTTTTTTGGCGTAATAAGCTCAGTAAATCATTTTCAGACATAAATTGCAATGAAGCGGAAAATCTACTTTTAAAATTACTCAAATGATAAACTTTTGTAAAAAAAACTTAAACCAAAGCACGAAAAATGAGTTGGCGAATTTCCCGTACAGCCCCCCCCCCCTACCCCCCTCTTATGGAAATTGTACAGAAGCGGGGCTAAAATAATTTCAAGTTACGAGCCCCGATATCGTTGCAAATCTGAAAGTTGGGTGGATATTTCTGACGCAAACTAAGTATATACATAAGTGTGGCTATCGCTTCCGTGGCCATCCATATAGTCACACAAGTATATAACGTCTTCTACGTCCGTAATGCTCAAGTTTCGCCAAAGTGCTGAGTCGGTCTACGTATCCACATATAATACACGGCCGAGTTTGCGTGACTGTTTATGACGTCCATCAACGCGGGAACGAGGGTATCGAGGGATGGACCGGAGGGAGAAGTTTTCAACCCCGTCGGGGAGCTTTCGGCCCAAGTTATTGACGGCCTGTACATTCAATTTTCGATTAAGCTCTCTCTTATACACGCCAAACATACCATGTGCGAGGGCAAACGCATAAAATTTATTTATTTTGTTTCCTTTTAATTTTCCATCGTTTCATTACTCGGACGCGAGTTTCGTCGTTGCGTTAAAAAAGTTAACGCACCGCGCTAATGGACGCACTCCTCCCTTGTACACGCACTTTTCGTGTCACACTGTTAAACAAAATCTCGATGACGGCCGTTTTGTTTGAAAACTTTCGGCTCTATATAACATTCACGAGAACCCGTAATGAAACGAAAACTCACAACCCCCTTCCGAACGACCCGATGAAAATATAACGGGGTTGTCACGGTGAAAATTTGAAGGCGCGTTCGCGCGTTTTCCAAAAGTAATCCAGAGTATACGTATAGTGCAGTCTAATTATTGTCCTCACACGCGGACTCGGGGGGGGGGGGGGAGTCAAACATTGGTAATTCCCCGGGCGCGTTTGTCTTGTGTTGCGCAAGTAAACCAAGAGCGAAACTCGAACCAAACAACGGGACCGGCCTCGCACGCTTTGCTTCCTCGAGCACGCACACACCACCGCTACTCGGCTGCGCACTTTTGTTTACTCTGGACTCGCTCGAGTGCACCGGCCGGGGAGGTTTATAACTGTCCCCGTGCCTGGACACACTTGACCCCCTCGCCGTGCCGGAAAACGCGTATACACCGTCAAAGCTTTGACTACGTTTCGGTGGCCGTTTCAGCCGTGCTGTCAAATAAAACCATTTACGGAAACGAGGGAAACAAAAAATACAGTACAAGCTACTGTACGGTAGCACACAAGAGAGTTTCCACGCTTGGGTAACATATACATATAGATACCGGGGTGAACGAGAAAAACGCGGATTTTCTTTGGCCTCGTGGAAATTGCGGTGATGGTGGCAAAGCTACCGCGGCGGGTTATTACTCGGGCGGTTGCTATTTGCGAGTGCGCGCTGGTAAACACTGTTTGCACTCCAGAGGGGCGGGGGGTGAAAACGCACACGTTGGTGCGCTCGTCGCGTAAAAACAATGCGAGCGGGCAACGAGTTGCGGAGGGAAACACACCACCGTCGCTCTCTGCAGGCTGTTGCGTGCAGTAGTGCAGCGGCCGGCCGAGTGGAAGAGGAGTGCGAGGGGGAGGAGGTAGCTCCGGGGCTCGCGTATCCGCGGCAATAAATTGTACTAAACACTCGTTTAATTACAGCACCCCCTCCCTCCCCCCCATTCGTCCCCCAAATGTCGCGCAGTGCTGAACGAGCAATTTGCATTTCCCGGAAATTACAAGTCTGTTCCGTTGCCGTACAGTTTTCGGTGGTCGCCCACCATACTGGAAGGGAGCGAGAGACCCCCATCCTCCTCCTCCCCTGAACTCGCAGCTTAGTTTGCGGAACAGCATTATCACTGCTGCAGGGGAGAGCTTGCGTCCAACTCGCTGCTCGCCGCTATGTTCTCTGCCGTGGAATTTTCGAGCGTCACCTTCCCGCCGGCTCTCCGGTGTGCACTTACTTACGCCTGCATAATACACTTACGTCGCCTTCCCCGGTGATGACTCCCGGTGTCTGTGCGGCACGTTTTGTTCGCGGGAGACGCGGGTATACGTGCGCCCCATGAAAATTGCCGGCGCATACCGATTCCCGATAGTGGTCACGTGTGCCTCCGGACGGGACATTCCCGGCGATGTTTACGACCCGGCCGTGCCGTGGCTAAGATAAATAACGCAAGCCGAAAGGGGTGGGGCTCATCGACAGGTTCCCCTTTTTTTCCTGCCCTCTGTTCCCTTTGTATCCACTGCTCCTTTTGATCTCTGTCTTTGTTTTTTCCTGCTCGTTGGTGGTGAGTGGGATTGATTTTTTTTTCTACGGCTAAAAGGGGGCGTTTACGCCTTCCGCAGTGGACCTCGCGCTATTTAGGTACTCTTTTTTTTTTTTTTTTTTACACTATTTTTTCGTATTAATTTGGTTAGCGGTGTGCGTTTAGTTCTACATTCTGCCTGTTTGTTGTCATGCCTACAGCCAAAACCCTGTATCGAGACTAACTGTATAGTATAGCTTCTTTACTGGCTTTATGCTCGATTCGCCTCGTGGATGTTTATTTATCAGTTTAATTTGCTTGTGCTCTTGATTATGTCGTTCGTTTGAACAGTACATTGTTTGTGTAGCTACAACTACCTACACACCACAGCATTTATAGCGGGGGGTCGAAAGCCGTTGATGAATAAGTAAATAAGTCAATTTCATCGACTCGTACCGCGGGGCAATTTAATTACGTGCGCCAAATCAACCGAGTGATATTTTGCAATTTGCTAATTGGGCGCGTACGTGAGACTGTTTGGAATAGGAGTATGATGTATGTCGGTGTTCCTGATTAGGTACGTTCGTAATATTGTAATGCGCAGCTTACACTAGGGTTACCCGGAATTCCCTGCAAACTACCTATTAATAATTCATTCGCGCATACTTTGCAGCCTTGAATGCGTATACGCTCATTAAAGTGTTATTACATGCCTAAGTTGAATTTAAATTTGCATCAACACTGTTGTGAAGCATTTAATTATTTTGGGTACATACCACGGAATTTATTTCCGAAGGCAGTAGAAAAATACGCGTTTGATCGGACATCCTCGAGTGCGCTCTCGTAACGTACAGAAACATAATTTTCCACATTACAATTGTAATAATGCTTAATCCAACATTTCTTTCTTTAATACTTTTGCCTTTTTTTTTACTGTGAAACAGCGCTAGTATGTAATGTAAGCTCACAGTTGTTTTGATAGCCTACACCGTACACGTGTTCGCTGCTCGGCACGTCTGCTTCTGAAATTCTAATTTGAAAATAATGCAGCGCTCGAAAAAGATTTCTCAATTTCCTTGCAGTGCACGCACTTACACAGAATTTTTTCACTTTAGCAGTACGCCCGGCTGGTTTTGTTTTCATGCTATGTCCCATCATACACTCGCGAGGGATTTTCTCGAAAAATCCACGAGAGCGCGTAGAGTTTATCATTATTACGTACACCCGTATATATTATATTCGCCTCGCAAGTTGTTATTGCGCATTATGCCCAGGAAAATGTAAAACGAGGCTGAAATTGAAGAGTAATGAATTCAATGTACATACACCAAGCGAGAGAACGCGAGTTGGTGGGAGGAGATGCCGCGTGTGTATACCGGGAGCTATGGTGTACGCCCCTTCCCCAGCTTTCAGAAATTGGTTCTTAAACGACTTGAGCTGGGCGTACTGTGAGATACAGCTCAGGTCATTGGATTGTCATTGCTGTTTACAATCGTTGTGTCACATGCGAGCCGTGACAATGAAAAATGATGCAACGCCTCGCAAAGTGGCTCCTTATAGAGATATTACGAGGAGCCTTGCGATCGTTTCTCCACGAAAAAGCTATTTTTTATGATCTCACTGTTATCACAAATTGGCGATGGAAACGATACTACACACGAGTTTTTATATAGAAAAAATGAAAAAACAAGTAAAGTTTTAAAACGAATAATAGTTGAGTTACTCAATACATGAAATCGTGTTAAAATAAACGCTCGTATTCAGCTGATATGTTTTTCAACGCAATTTCGTGCCTTTTTCAGTTTAACTGACGTGACTAACTGGCGTGGATGGGCAGTGAAACATTTTCCGAAGCCACTGCCCCCAAATTAAATCATCGAGAGCCGCACGCAACGCACTAGTTGTGAAATACGCGCGGGAGAACAATTTTCCAGGAAAAACTATTAATTGTTTGCAGCTAAACGCGAGCAACCGAGCCATCAAAGCCGCTAATGCTTTGGGGGATCATCACCATTCCCATCAACAAGTCAAGAGGTTCAAAGAGCCCCGACACCAATCCGTGGTAACAATCCCCCCTTTGCGTACTCGTTAAATCAAACTATATACATTTCGGTGTTATGTCCAGCAGCAGATCTACTCCACCGATTATTGCCGATTCCTGAAGAGCAGGGGATGGCTCGATCAAACGATCAACATCGAATTTGCTGGTTCAAGTTTACTACCCGACCCGATAGCACTGCGACATGTGTTTACTGCTGTTTTGGGGATAAACTATTTTCGCGCTTCGCTTCACATTCGGTAAATAATTTCTGTCATTGTAATTCATTTAAAGTCGTTTGCTTATTTCGTTTATAAATTTTACTCCCTTTTAAATCGCCTACGTATGAAGTGACGTTTAATTTGAATCATTTGAAAAAAGAGTATTTGCGTTGTACGTGCTCGATACGCTAAAGTGACCTTTTGTGATTGGGAAATGGGAAAACTCGAGAGGAATTCGTGTGCACATCGAGTGATGAGTTTTAATATATGGGACTCGATACCTATACGTTCGGCGAAATTTTAAAGTATCAAATTTACAATTGAAAATTATTTTGGGGCAAAGTATCAGTCACGTGTTTCTCGGAAATCAAAATTCGCATGGATACGTGTGTTTGATACCACCTATTAAGAGTATTTTGTGTTGTCCAGCCCGCAATGCTCATTAATTAAAAATAAACGTTATTTGATTTATCCATTGCAAACTCCGTACTTGGAAAATTGATTCTCAGCTGAAATTATGACTTTCCACGTACGTGTACGTACATTTATGAATTTGCAGTGGATTGCGGAATAAAACGAAAACGCAATGGCAATAAATTTGATATTCGCTTCGAAGAAACTTCCCCAAAAATGCTAGTGCTGGTAAGCTATAATGTTACATTTTACTGCATTCATGCATTGGTATTGAGTAATAAAATTTCAAATAAAAAAATCAGAGCATACAATGCCGAAGTATACAATATGGTGGCTACTATTGTTTTACAGGGTATCATACAGTAGAGTAACTTTAGACGTGCAAGATATGTAAATTTAATATTCCAAAATGCCTTGTAAAATTGAGTCTTCTGTGGAAGAACAAGATGTAGCTAGTTTTCAAATCTTCATAATGGATTAAGTAAAAAATTGCTCGGAAGTTGGTTTGTTGATGAAATTATCTATTTAAATTTAAAAAAAAAAAGTAAGCTAGTGATACAATGCTTATCGATTGTTTGATAAATTTAGTCGAGTAAAGAAAGAGCGTATACAGTTAACAAAGAGTATTATGTCAACACATTGTAAAACCAAATTCAATCCGATATACTCCACAAGCTCTACAGACAGCACATCGAGCAAAAAAACAAGTCAACATATTCAACGACAAAAGGCCAAACGAGTCAAATCGAATGAAATTTTCCGTCCTCTTGATTAGCTGTACACCGTTCACAGAGTCGATCCGTGCGGTGATACAATAGCATTAAAAAAAAAAGGAAACAAACTCTGGCTCGGCTTGTACCGTGTTTGCACGCAATTTCGTGCATTTGTCATTTCAATCCACGCGATTAAACGAACGAGCGGTGATATAACAAACACACATCGCGCGAGCAAACGATTTTCTGGAAAAAAAACCGAAGATGAAGAAGATCGCCGTATTCGCCGAGGCCGGTATCAACCCCATTAAAAGTCCACGTTCCCAACAACCTGACGTTACAGCCGCAACACATCTAGGACAACGACCCGCAAGCATCACCCCAACGCTGTGTACACACGTGATCTTACGGAGCAAGTGCACATTTAATTTTTTTCACACTCGCACTTGATGACGCGATACTTGCAACCGGCGCGCCAGTGCTGCTATTAGGTATACCCGCTCTGCCCAACTAATGGCCTTAAAATCAATGTTCCGCAATTATCCGGGGGGAACTGATTACTGTTATTATTTCTATTTTCATGGCACTTACCCAAACGACGCCACCGGAGCACGCACACGTATAAGCATCCACTCGCCCCGTTGTAAACTCCCGCCAAAAAGCCATTAGGGGCGCTAAGCCCTCCCCCCCACGACATAATAACACGAGTCTGGCTCCTATATAGTGTTGGGTGTAGGTACTCGCCACCGTATCGAGCGTATCACCTGCAGCTTCATCGCGATGGCCTCTTTGAGGACCGATCGAGGACGCTCGGAGGTGCACCCAAACAGGAGGGTGAAAAAAAAAAAAAAAAAAAACACAGGCACGACGCACACGAGAGTCACGGCTGGTATGTGAATTTCGCTCCGTCTCTCGTTCGCGAAAACACACCCCGCCGCGCTCGAGTGAAAAAGGAGAAGGAGATCGGCTTTACGTAACGCGACGTGCATAAAGTGGCGCAACTTTTTACGACGTCAATAACTCGAGCGGCTCTCCTTTTTTTTAGAGCTCAGCTCTCTCTCAAGAGAGAGAGAGAGAAAAGTGCACGTGTGTATGTACCACTCGGGAGGGATTTTCATTTGTAGGGTATGAAAACGGTCGGCGCTCGGTGCTAGAGTGTACACGAGTGCCAGGGAAAAAGACGCGCGCGCGCGCGAGCGCATCGGCCAAGAAGTAGGAGTGTATAGGGGTGGGTACAGTAATAATACTTGACCCTTTTTTTCAGCAGCAGCGGTGCGTCGCCCGATTCTCGATTTTTCGCGACGCGCTCGTGCCAAGGGGCTGCCAATTTTATCTCCTGCACCCCCTCGACCGTACAAGGGTACGTATATACGTATATACTCGTGAATGGGCGTGCATGGCGCACTTGGTTCTTTCGAGAGACGCCGGCCTATACCGTGTATGGATTCCGCTTCTGCTGTACTTTTGTCACTCCGCACTCGAACGAACCGCATGAATAAACCATAACCCAGGGATTTTAAACGCCAGAGTCCAAGTTCGCGCTTTATGAATTATTTCCAGCTGTTCCCCGAACCTCTTTCCTCCCCCCCTCCTCATCTTTTCTTTTTTTCTTCGGCTCTCCATTCTTTGCCGAGTATATCGCTTCATTTCTCCTTTTCTTCGCCGACCTCGTATATATACATACAGAAGCGGTCTTTCTACACTTTGTTAATATTTTATTTTTCATCCGATTGTTTTTTCACGTTCAGCGCTGACGTTCATCGTTGTATCGAATATGCTGCTTTGCATGTAGGTCGGTACACCGTGTACCTAAGAATAAACAGACCGGAGAGTGGAAATGCGAAATTAGCTTTCCAATGTTATAGGTATATAAGGTATATATATATACACGGAGTGGCGGAGTAATTGCACGACGGGAACGAAAATCGCAGAGATAATAATGCGCTCCGCTACTGCCGTGTCTCTCTCGAAATAATGTATCCTGAATATTATATGTGTGTGTGTGTGTTGTGCCGGTGTGTTGGTGTACGTATGCAGAGTTAGATGTATATTTATCTACGTAGTTATTTATTGTCCCCCCGGCTGTACATGTACCAGTGATTGCTTGAGCGAGCAATGCATCAATATTAACCCGGTGAAACATGAATTTTTCAGCTCAAATCCCGATACGTGCACTTGTACCTCGTTATCGTGCACGCATTATTTTTCTTCGGATATTGCGCTCCACCTGTATTATTAATACGAAATCGATATTTACGTTGGATATAGGGGGAGAAAAAAAAGAAACATAAATAACTCCATTTGCGGTTTTTTTTTTTTTTCTACAATCGCGCGTGTAAATACTTGCGAAAAATGCGATGATTGAGCTGATACGCGGGTGTGCTTCGTGTCAATTTATATTATATATTCACATTCATTCGGTAAAATCAGCAAAAATCGCAAGAGTATTGAGCTTAGAGAGAAATGGCACCACTGGTGTGTGAAACTTACCCAGTGGCTTGTCCTCGACAATAACTCAAACGTCTTGAAAATTTTCTCACGCTAAGAGCGAGTTAGCGCTGGTATCTAATTGACTCGAGATTGGTTGGAAAAAAAAGAAAACTAATCGAAAAAGCACTCGGTTTCGTCTAGTATTGCTTTAAAAAAATCATCACGGTGTGCGCAGCATCCGTACGTTCAGCAAGACACGGTACACGTTGAGATCCTATATATGTATATAATTTCCCGCGATGTAATTTATCGTTGTCAGAGAGGCAGCAGCAGTGGCCTCAATTACTTTTCCGCGCGCGCGTAAACATTAATAAACGTACTTAAAAAAAAAAAAAAAAAAAAAAAAAGCCGAGAGAGGACGAGGGGAAAACAACGTCAGCGAGGGACATTGAACGAAAGGGTCCTTCGATCATTCCATCTCCGTATATAACAAGGGGACTGCAATACTCGATTGTATTCAATTTTCAGCGGAATTACTCGGCTGTGGAGTCGAGTTTCGAATGGATCTTCTTGAAATACTGCCCCACATTTTTCCCATCGAAGACACGTACCTATACTATTATACACAGGCCCCTCTCTATCCGCGTGGGTCTGGGTGTGCGAGCACAATGAATTCCCTCGTATTCCTCGGAAATGCAAAACGAAATAAACGACGATAGCGGGACGGATGTACCGATAGAGCAGAAGGGTATGCGTGTCAAGTCTTTGGCCGTATATTTTTCGCCATCGACAAGTCGCCGGTATAGGTGGAAGGGGGGTGGGAGGGGGAAACATCGATTTCGCGTATACTCGATCGCCTCTTGTTTCTCCTATCCTCCTCGTACCAAGGCTTCGCTTGGCGTGAAGGGAAGAAACGAGCGCTCGAATTAATTAATGCATTAATTCATTGTTTGCACTCTGTTATAGCTATCGCAGCGCTATGTATATATATTATATATACGCGAAGGGAGTACATGCTCTCGTCTCGTTGGCACGAGCATAACTACAACGCCAGTCGAGTGTCCCGCAAGACAATTCATTATAGATTCATCGGTGTATATATATGTATATATATATCCGCCTCTTCTTTCCTTCCCGACCTCGTTCTCGATTCGCGCTCGCAAATTAATTCCGGATCCTTGCGCCACTGACTCCTGTTCCGAGCACCCCTCCGCTTTTTCTTCGATCTCGTATTACGATTTTTCCTTTTTTTTCTTTTTTCTTTTTTTTCCTCCTTTTTCTTTCATATCTGGAATTTTCTTCTTCCGATAATGGCTACCTCCGCCTCTCTTTCGTCCCTTCCAATGTACATTTTCTTCGTTTCCCACGATCGATAATTTGTTTTCGATTCGGAAAAGTCGCGGATGAGCGCACCAACTTTTTCTCTCCTTCCTTCAATCCATGCCATATTTTCATTATTCGCCATTAATGCAAATTGTTGTTTTTTTCCTTTTTTTTTTTTTTTTTTTTTCCAAAGGTACACACGAAGTCGAGGTTTCGGGTTTATTATTCTCGTTAAAGTGGATATTTCATACATCCAAAATTTTCCAAAGAACTCCGGGGACGATAAAACTCGAACTTTCCTCGCGAGAGCGGAATAAGAGAGCGCGCGACGATAACATTTCCAAGATTCGAGAATTCACCGAGACTCGGCGTATATACGGAGTTTTCTGTTTAGCATAAGTACAAGAGATCAGAACCGAGAAAGTAAGCGGTAGAAGGGGGGGAGTGGAAGCAAAAAAAAAAAAAAAAGGAAAAATAATTCCCACTGGATAAGTATAAACGGGTATATCTGTCTGCAACCACTACTTAAGTTTCGGGCGAGCGGAGAGTGAGAAGTTTACCCTCTCGGATGTCAGTTGCTCCTCCCGGAGTTGAAATACAGTTTTGTTGGGCGCGAAAACGTTCGTACCACCGTATAACACGAAAAGGCATTTAAGACGCCAAGCTCCTATAATTTTCTGGAAAAAGAAAACGCTTCTCGTTGAAACGTGTTGGTACATACTCACGAAGCTGAACATGGGGTGGGCTTAGATCGCACGGGCAAATAAATATGTGTACCCCCCCCCCCTTCAGTATAGCCGTGACCATAAAAAACGTCAACGAGCCAAGATATATACGTACACACATACGCGGTGGGTGAGCATTTCGTTTTCATCATCTCCCAACCGGCAAAGAGAGATTCCGTTATAGTTCCGTAAAAGGGAACTAGCGCCCACACACGCGTGCCCACTCGAGGCGATAGAGCAGCATCGAATGGCCGCGTTTTAAGTGGCTTTCGTACGACCACCCATTCGCAGCCCCGAAGAAGAAGAAGAGGGGAAGCCGCGGCAGCTGAAACATCAAGATTTCGTCCGGCTGGTTTATACAAGCTGTATATTATATAGCTATGCCGAGCAACTGCGGCATTACACGATAACGCCCCTACACGCATGTACCCTCCACCTCTATCGCCTCGTGTGTACATATATGCTCTCGCTCGCCGGATGAGTTATGCGTATAGCCCACCGCTCGCAATATTTCTGATAATACTTCGGTTTATCATTAATGGCTCGCTGCTTCTTTGCTTTTTTTCTCTCTCTCTCTTGTCCGTTTACTTACAAGAGCGAGTATCCTCCCTACTCTCCGTACTTTAATCATCACTAAAAGCACTGTCACATGAATTTTATTTCATATTTTTTGTACCCATATGCACACAAGAGTGAATTTCTTTTTTTTTTTTGTTTTTTTGTTGGCACGTGTAATTTGGCTCGCTCACACGTACACTCGCGTGTATGGCGACTGACGGGCTTTTAATTGTTTTTTCAACTGCAGCATATCGGTTATCTCTTTGCTCGATACATACATTCTTCTCTGGGTGCACTAAACGTCTAAAATAATGTGTACATTTATACTTTTTCCGTTTCTCGTTCCGTTTGACGTGCGAATCTAATCTTGTCCCTTTCCCCACCTATATACGTTGTGGCGTTGATTTGTGGTTTTAATTTCAATAATATTGATCCGGCCGGTATCAACGAATGCATTGCCCAACGCGTGTCCCTGCGCTGCTTTGCGTCGTAAGCTAATTAACCGAATGATTAATGAACGCCCGCACTTTGTACGCAAATCGACGAGGCGTGTATGTATATTCCGTACGCTCTGGGCATAATTAAAAAACAATTACACCTGTTCGAAACGCATTGATTCCCGGCTTCATTAATTTGCAACGGGAGGGGGGGGGCAACTCGTGTATGGGTGGTCGATTTAGCCATTCGAGGTTTGCAGTAATAATTACTCATATGACTGTGCATTATGTAGGTCGTCCCGAGTTTTCGGTACGTATCTCGCTGTAGTCGACAGACTTGGGAAAGAAAAACACACTCGGTACAATTGAATTTTTTTTTTTTTCTTGAAAAAAAGTTGGCTCCACCCAAGTTTCGGAGCGCACGCGGTAGGTCAGTTTCCGGAAGAGCAAGTGAAAAATGACGCGTCAAACTTTCCGATTGTTTTCCGAAAGTTTTCCTCGCACATTTTTCCCGCTTCCGCGCTCGCCTTTTGAAATCACTTAACACAATTTCACCCCGGAAATAACTTCCGCGGGCCGGAGTCTCGTGTACAGTCATAAACACACACCGCAAGTATAAAATCGCATCGGAACTTTTGGCGTGAGGGCACGAAACCCTCGTGTTTGGGCGAGAGCTGCGAATGAATCGATTCTCTTTTAAATTAAACAAAGTGCTCCAGAGTACATATATATGTATGTTTTCCATCACAGGTGTGGGGGAGGGGTTATGGAAAATTTCACAGATCGGCTTATCTCACGGGCAGCGTGTCGCGCTTTACTGCGAAAGAGAATTGTATAAATTTACTGCGCGCGACAGCAGCACAGTATGAAGTGGCCGAAAAGGGGGCGGCAGAAGCTAAAAAGCAAACGCTCCGTTGCGCAGCGGAAAAGGTGCGAGCGATTATTCCCTCGGAGAGCTATCTCTGCAGGTATACTAGGTATACTGTACATAATGGTGTGTGTAGGTATGTGCCTGGGTTTTGTGTTGGTGAGTGGGTGCTTATGCTACCGCTGCACTTAGCTCTTCTCGCTTTGTGTGTGATCCTCTTCCTACTGCTTACCAGTATATATATATATAAGCTCTGGTATAGGGGGCTATATACGTATACACACGCAGGATGGCTCTAGGATTTCCTTTGAATTTTTTTTCCTCTCTGCGGATCTCCCCTTTCATATACGCCATCGCCCGCCTTTTCGATCTTTTAAATCTCTCGGCGCTTTTGTCGGCCTCTCCCATCCCCCCCTCTATTTCCCGCGCTATGATTCTCGGTTTCCGCGAGCACATACTTTTTTTTCTTCTTTTTTTTATGCCTTCCTTCCTTTTCTCCCGCTTCTTTCTCTTGTTCCCGTTCCCGGTGTCCCGCTGCATTTTTCTCCCCGCGAGCGCGTCGAGTCCCTTTTTCTTTCGCAATTGCTTTATGATTGCAACGCGGTGACGCTCCACGCAAAAGCACGTGCCTTTAATATTTGATTGCCGCTCGTGAATGCACGTATACCTGTATTATTCAATACACGCGGGTGGATTAGCTGGAAATGATTGCGTCGAAGGATCATTAATATATCGACACGCGTGCGAGAGAATACATATGTGTAGATGGGATCGGAAAAACTGGTGACTAAATTTATCTTATGTCAGAGCAGGAATATTATTTCACACGAAAGAAACTCCGTTCTTTTGAAAGCCACAATTTCTGTCTTGAAATGCTGAAAATCAATAAAATTAAGCTATTTTACGATTTTTGCGATTTGGGATTGACGATGCTTTTTTTCAAAACTGACTTTTTCAAATTATTCTTCAAATTTATAATGAAAGCATTTTGATACAATTGAAATTGATAGACATTTAAACCACACATATTTAATATAATGCTATATTTTCATGAAGCAATTACGACTAAAAAAAAAAAGTTTCATTTTGTGTCTCATCAATATTTGACCTATTCTACTGAGAAGCTTTGCCTGATCCTTAAACTTTCATCTATACATTCAAATGCCTGATGATTCATTTTAAATGAAATTTGACGTGATTATAAATCAATTATAAAGACAGCGTTTGGTGACAAATAAAATTTTCTCCATCCCGAAGCGCATATTCAATTATAATAATCGGAAAATCGGGTGAAATCGTAAAACCGATTGACGAGACGGCTGTATCGTAAAGTTGAATAAATATTTCAATTACCTCCACGAGATAAGGTGCTCATATCCATCCGATCGACATCAGATTGATGTAATTCAATCAAAGATGTCGTTACACTTTGTGTCGCCGGCAACGCGGTAGCAATATTGTTACCAGTGAAAAGCGTATGAGAAAAATCATACATTCACAATGTTTCTTTTCTGTCTCTCTCGTGCGTTTCAATATTGAATTTTTTAATCAGGTCACGAGACGCGCGTCAATGCACGAACTTGTATGTACATGTATAAATATACCCTCGCAACAAAACACGACGGCCACCAAGTGGCGGGTGAATTCGTTTGTGCTGCGAACACGCGAGGCAGAAAAGGAGCGAACACGACGACGAAACACAATACACGGGCATGGCACAGCAGCAGCAGTTGAATAGCTTCGAAAAAGTTAGTCGCGAGATGACTTTTGCTCTTATGGCGCTGATATTTTTTTTTTCTCTTCGTGATTTTATTTATTTTCCTCGCTGAAACCTCTGTTCAAGTGAAGGGGAAAAGCGTCTTTACGTCCTCATGACGATATAAACGTACGTGAATTTGCGCGGGGCTTCGTTTGTGAGAAAAATATTATTTTTGCAATCTGAAATCCATTTTTTATGTTTTATTCGACCGAGAGACGCGAGAGACAAAAAATTGAAATCGTAGTTTTTTGTCGACAGGAGCGACGATGTACAATGTTGGTTCAAAGTGATTTTTAATGCCGAGGCTCGTTAATGGATACAAAAAATATCAAGTATAAAAAACAAGTTTCAGAGGGAGCTTTGCAATTCAAAGCCTTAAATTTGTATCTCCTTGCGCTCGCAGCATTTACGCTTCTGTACATCGTATACTCTGGGATGAAAATATCAAGGGATAAACAAAGGAAGAAAAAAAAAAAGGTAAATAAATGTTAATTTGCACGCGAGGGAAAAAAATCCTGTGTAACATTCGGTGAGCAAAACATCTGATTAAGGGGCGTTAAAAAAAATTCTGCTTCTATATACTTCAGCGCGTAAATATTTTGAAAAAATGAAAAAGTATCGTGTTTGTTCCGAGTAATTATAAATAACGAAGCTTTGGCTGAAATAACAAGTATCAAAGGGAGCTTTGCATTTCACATAAAAATCCTCATCTCCCGCAACATTTACCCCACCGTGGTTCAACAAAAGCCAAAAATTTTACCCAGCGTCCTTCGTTAAAAATATCAAAGGATTAGCGATGAAAAAATGCCGCGCGCGACAGTCACCGCGGGGTAGAAGGGGAGGGGGGTGGGGAGAAATAAAAAAGAACCACAAGTTGAAAGGGACGAAGGAACAATGCCATCGTCCCGCGCGTAAATAATTCAGGAGGGCGATCGAATGATCTTTAAAATCCATTACCCAACGCGGGTACAACGAGTATAAGTAGAGGCGAGAGAAGCCTTTCTTTTTTTTTCTTTTTTTTTTTTTTTTCGACGCGAGCAAGGAAAACGTCAGCTGTATAACAATCGCGAAGGAGAGGGGAAAAAAAAGTCCAGCTCGCGTGTTTGCTCGTCATCCGGGAGAACGGGCGCTCGTAGCACGGTGATAATGGTAATGGGGGCGATATACAGTAGCTCGCCAGCTCTGAAAGGACGTCGGGGTGGTGGAGAGGATGGAATAAAAGTGGAGAGCGAAAGAGAAGAAAGGAAAAACGTAACAAGTGAAAAAAAAAAAAAATACATATAATGGCGACAGTAACGACGTCGAGGCTACGTGATGCAACGCGCGCTCGGGGTATTTTGCCTACGTCTCGAGAGACGAATTTCACCAATCCTACCCCCTTCCTCCCCCGCTCCTCTTGTTGACTATTTTTTTTGTCCATCCCTCGGGACGTGACTCATGAATTTCCGGCCGCAATTGTAGCCCATCGCTATCATCGCAATTGTGATTCCCCGCCGAAGCTCCCGGGAGCGGAAGAATATGAAGCGAATCGCGATACGCTGAAAACAACGCTCGGTGCTGCGAGAGATAAACGCACCCCCCCCACCCCTAGACCCCCTGGAGGATCTTTTCGACTCGTTCGGGCGAGCAAGGGGTGGCGAAAGGTAGCACGCCAGGTGTATATGCACAACAAGCGTGCACGACCACGTGCGATGATGCAAGTTGGGGGGAGGGGGGGGCACATGGCTCCCGAGGGTACCGGAGAGAAAGAAAAGGCTGCAAGGTGGTACATTTCCGGTGGGAGCGGACATAAGCAGCCGCAGTAACAGCAGACTGCGTGCCGCCCCTTGCATCCACCTCTTCTTTTTTCTTTTAGTACCTCTCGAGAATCTTTTTCTTTTTTTTTTTTTTTTTTTTTTTTGCTGCCGTGTGTTGGTATGCTATTCTGCGCTCGAACGCACCTCGACTCGTAATATCCGCGCCGAGAGCCGGAGTCACGTCCGCGGCGACCGATTTTCCCCACACCCGAGATCCCTCCGCCTTCCGTTTCCGCGCTCTAATTAAAAGCAACAGTTTGCCGCGCCCGGACATTCAGCCCCCCTCGAAATCCTTTTCCCTTTTGCTTCTCCAAGTCGCGCGTGTCCCGTGCAAACACACTCGTAATTCAAAGAAAACATCTCGCGAGTCGCGCAAACTTCCTTTGGCGCCCGCGTAATCTCGGGGCCGACGAAATGAAAGCGCAACAGAGCACGAGTACCTTATTTTTCCTACCGAGGGCGCAGTAGGTGTTTCACGTAGGAAAAAAGTCATACGTCGTACCACACTTACCCCTCCCTCCCCCGGCACATTTTCTCGCTTCGCAGAGTAACGAAAGCAGCTCCCAGTGGGACAAGGTATACGGCACACGTATACCTAATTATCGGAACTATTTTCCAGACCGGTAGACTCGGATGCATTGTTTCCTTCCTGGTGGCAATCAAACCGGATTCTCTCCACCCGTGCACCTTTCTACCGGTGTTCGGCTCAGTGAAATTTCGGGGCTCGTGCAAATTTTGTAATTAGCCGCTCGTTGGATCCGCACGCGTCAAAAGTTGCGAGCCGCGGCACTCGGCTTCCTTGGCGACGGACTGGCGCGGTAACCACACCAAATTCTCCGCTGGCCGACCAAATACGTATAACACACACGGACATGGGCTGATGCATACAGTGGGCGCTCAAGATGCAGATGCTATGCAAACGTTATGCAGATTGCAGCGCGAGCCCTCCAACGTATACATATATATATATATATGTACACCTCATAGCTCCGATTTAGCTTAAATGGAATCGTTTTGAGGGGGGTACAGCGCGGACTAGCTTTTCCGCTGCTTTCCCCCCGAGTTTCAGTAGCGGCAATATATGCACATTTACAAGGTACGGTGTGCCAAGTCAATTTCCACGCGGCGCCTGGCTATAAGCGGGCACCCTCCGTTAATATATATATCCGGGTGCTCTATCGGCCGCAGCTGACTCGGCACAATAACAGCGTGCAGTCTCAAGAGCAATATAAGAGCCAATCGCACAGGGCAAACAGAGGGTGGGTGGAAAAAAAAAAAAAAAGACGCTGCTGGCAGCTTTCTCACTTACCGTCTTTGGCGCAGAGCACCCCGCCGATCCCCAGAGACACCACGATAAGCAGCAGCGACGTCCTTCCGGAGCCGCCGCTCCGCGATCCTGCCGACGGAGCCATACTCGGCGCCGGCCTTACAACAACGGGCGAGCCGGCCACCAGCCGCGGGCGACCCCGTCCCGGCACTGCCGCATACCGTACTCGCACACTGCACTTGTTTATTTTTTTTATTTTTATTTTTTTTTATATATATATATATATCTCTCTCTCTTCGATCGTACTCTAATACAACTCGCTTCACCCGCACCCCCGCATACTTTCTAGATAACAATCACCCGCACTGTCACACACTCGTTTATATATATATACGTGGGCATATATGATATTATGGATGATGAATGAGGGCCCACGATTTAGTTACATCCCCGTACGAGTCGCCGACGCTCGGCTCTTGATGCACCCGCTCATCCTCGCTTGGCACAAAATCAACCAAAAACAAAACAAAAACACCGCACTCTACACCGATCCTCTTCCCTCCTCTCATCCCTTACGTTGCAGTTACTGCACCTGTGTGTGTACTTGCTCACGTGGAACTACGCGACACCGGGACCGCGAGGGTGCACGTGCCCGCGCTCATGACTCCTTGCGGGTGGGCCGATCGGTATGCCAACCGAATTCGCGGGTAAACCGGTGGGGCTACCGATGTGTATTGTTAGCCGGAGTTGCGGGCGGCACGTGACGAGCCTCGAGCGCCGCTGGATGCAAACTGCCGACCAAAGGAGGGACCCTCCGTCGCGAAACCGGAGGAAGAGAGAGAGAGAGAGGGAGTGTGGGTGGTGGACGGGAGCCCTCTGGCGAGATTGTGCGCTTTCTCTCTCTCTCTCTCTGGGTGCGTGTCGTCACGTCGATCGAAAGAGGAGGAGCGTGCGCACTACCTACCCCCCTCGCGTATACGTATACATATACATACATATGTATAACGTATCTACCCGCATGCGCGTATCGAGCTGAGGGGGCTGCCAGCTAATGTGTGTGTGGGTGGAGGAGGATGTTACACCTGCTGCTCTGCAGGGGGTCATCAGTCGTGGGGCTCTCGGGATGTTCTTGGATTTTCGGGGACGACGTCGAGGGGAGCTGCTGGTGTGCGGTTTGATTCGAGAACCGCAGCAGCGTAACGGCGAAATTTGGCGGGCACGCCAACTAGTTGGGCTGGGGGATGGGGGTTCGGGAGACTTTCATTAGGTATTCGTTCTGGGAGTGTCTGCAGCCGGTGCTCCGGGATGAATGGGATGTATATACATGTATACATATATATATATATATTTCCCTTGCTCCGCGAGGGCTCGATTGCTTGTTGAGAATGTCCTGCGGGTGAAAGACACGGGGAAACGAGGGTCCATTCACGCGCTAATGGCCCGTTGAAAGTTCAAGTGCGCCCCCCCCCCCAATGGATTATTTATGAGTGCATGTACATATAGGCCGCTTCGGAGGCGCGTGTGTTTCGTTGGATGCGCTATTGGTTTGAAAATTTAGGTATGGCGACAAAATGAATGACAAATCTCGTTTTTTTTCCTCCGTCCAAGAGAGGGGTGGCAGTTTTAGCGAGAAAAATATATAACCCCCTCCCCACTGCGAGGATAATTAAGCTCCGTAATTAGGTATTAAAATTAATTAATCTCCGCGAGAGCTTATTTAAATCAGAGCTGTGTGTGTGTGAGGCGACGGTGCTCGCGAGGAACCCCGAGAGCTAAATTATACATGAGCTTCTCTCTTTGCTCGAAACGCTATGCAGCGTATAATATACACAGTAGTGGAGAGACAGCTGAGTTGCCAATGTTGAAAGCGCAAAATAAAAAACATCATGTACTTTTTGTATGATGTCTCTGCGTTGATTGTACGCTAAAGTTTATTTTTTTTTTTTTTTCTTCTCGACCTACTGATAGACAATACTTTAATGTGGGCACCAGATGTATAATGTACAGAGAAGCTTTCTCTACTCGTTGTAAATCGGCTTGAAATATACAGTCGGACAGTTTGCTTTCGAAAGCAAACTATTTATACAAGTCGAAGCTCTCTGCGAGTATTGAGGAAAGTCGGGAGCAATTTAAGTTTTTCCAGGGAACCAACGCAGTGATTCGATCGGCTATCGAGTAAACTGCGGATCCCCAGCTAATCTCCCGATTTCGTCCTGAGCCGAGTTATGCCTTTAAAACAGGCGATTTCCATCGAAACAGGCGGATGTTGGCTTTTATCTCTCGGACAATGCGTTCGAGATGAAAACAAAGGGTGTTATAAATATGGCAATCTGTAATAGATACACCGAGTCACGCAAAAACATCGAGTAGTTTCCGTCCGTATGCTTTTTCGGAGATCCCGACGTATGTTTGAATGGCCTCGTTGTTTATTCTACGCTTGAGCCGAAGACGAAGGGGATGCATTGAGGGTGTTTGAATGGCCCGGGGCAACTGATGTATATACAGGCACACCTTGAACGCGCTGCCGTACGTCTTCGACGTCTGGTACAAACAATCAGACCAATCAGCACGAGTTGCCTTTCGCCTAAATTATCGAGCCGCACGGGACCATACGTGCTTTGATTTGAAGCTGCTTTGGTCCACTCGTTTTGCTTGTTTGGGTATTTTTTTTTTTCTTTTTTAAATACAGCTTGTTTGAAGTAAGCGTAAACTGTTTTCGGTTCTGTGAATGAATACTAAATATGCATGAATAATGATTTATATCAAACAAAAAAGATTATTCTCAGCCCTAACTCGACGCATTTTCTCTTTTTCAGGCTCCATTCGAACTTTTCTTACTTCAGCTACCTATTTGGAGATTCAACAGTAGCGACGAAGCTTCGGCACCAACATGAATAGGTATACTCTGATTTTTTTATTCAAACTTTCTTTGCTCAATATCAATGCATGAATGCAGTAAAATGTAACATTATAGCTTACCAGCACTAGCATTTTTGGGGAAGTTTCTTCGAAGTGAATATCAAATTTATTGCCATTGCGTTTTCGTTTTATTCCGCAATCCACTGCAAATTCATAAATGTACGTACACGTACGTGGAAAGTCATAATTTCAGCTGAGAATCAATTTTCCAAGTACGGAGTTTGCAACGGATAAATCAAATAACGTTTATTTTTAATTAATGAGCATTGCGGGCTGGACAACACAAAATACTCTTAATAGGTGGTATCAAACACACGTATCCATGCGAATTTTGATTTCCGAGAAACACGTGATTGATACTTTGCCCCAAAATAATTTTCAATTGTAAATTTGATACTTTAAAATTTCGCCGAACGTATAGGTATCGAGTCCCATATATTAAAACTCATCACTCGATGTGCACACGAATTCCTCTCGAGTTTTCCCATTTCCCAATCACAAAAGGTCACTTTAGTGTATCGTGCACGTACAACGCAAATACTCTTTTTTCAAATGATTTAAATTAAACGTCACTTCATACGTAGGCGATTAAAAAGGGAGTAAAATTTATAAACGAAATAAGCAAACGACTTGAAATGAATTACAATGACAGAAATTACTTACCGAATGTGAAGCGAAGCGCGAAAATAGTTCATCCCCAAAACAGCAGTAAACACATGTCGCAGCGCTATCGGGTCGGGTAGTAAACTTGAACCAGCAAATTCGATGTTGATCGTTTGATCGAGCCATCCCCTGCTCTTCGGGAACCGGCAATAATCGGTGGAGTAGATCTGCTGCTGGACATAACACCGAAATGTATATAGTTTGATTTAACGAGTACGCAAAGGGGGGATTGTTACCACGGATTGGTGTCGGGGCTCTTTGAACCTCTTGACTTGTTGATGGTGATGGTGATGATCCCCCAAAGCATTAGCGGCTTTGATGGCTCGGTTGCTCGCGTTTAACTGCAAACAATTAATAGTTTTTCCTGGAAAATTGTTCTCTCGCGCGTATTTCACAACTAGTGCGTCGCGTGCGGCTCTCGATGATTTAATTTGGGGGCAGTGGCTTCGGAAAATGTTTCACTGCCCATCCACGCCAGTTAGTCACGTCAGTTAAACTGAAAAAGGCACGAAATTGCGTTGAAAAACATATCAGCTAAATACCACCGTTTATTTTTAACACGATCGCACGACCACACCGAATTGACTTGATCAACAGTGCTTCAGATAATCAAGAGCACAAAAAACTTTGTATAATAATTATCTAGCCTTTTTATTATTCAATGATAAAACGAACGTAAATGTACTCGTCCTACAAAAAATGCTTCACTTTTTACCAAAAATAAAACTTGGCCAAAAGTTTAGCGTGTTAAAAGTAAACAGAAAAAGATTCGATTTTTGATTTATTAATTTTTTTTTTTACCCAGCACACAGGGGAAATGTTAGCGGAACTCCCCCAGAACGACATACAATATTATCTACACATATATATTCTTCTCAGCTAGGGTGCCAAAGGTAATGAAGCAATGCCATCGTAAGACTGTTGTTAATATAAAATGTAATATTACGTCAAAACATTTTACATACTCTCATAACATTGAGTTTTGATTTTATCTCGTTGTTCAATCAATAAATTATTTATATAAATTATTTCTTGTGCCGTACTATCACAGTATCTCATTTATTTGGTGAAAAATGTGTGTATGCGCAACAAAAGGTTTTCGAAATTAAGATACACTTGAGCAAAGCACCGAACAAGCAGTTTATCATGAAACTTTGTAATAGCTACATTAACATTTCCCATCTAAAGCGAATCGGGGTAATGAAAAAAGGCCGTATAAAAAAGAGAAAAAAGAGGGAAGGTAAAAGTGAGAGTTTTAATGGCGAAATCCATCAATCATACTTTCATTGTCGCGCTTTGAGGTCGCAAAGGAGAGGGAATAAAAAAACTCGACTTTTTACGAGTATCCATGCGTCAAAGGGCAAAGAGAAAGAGGTGAGACAAGCAAGCAAGAAATGTTTATATCAAAAAGCTCTCGTAGTGCCTTTATACGACTAACAATAAGATATTGCGTTACGTTGGGCGCAACAGTAATAGCACGACGACGGGCTCGTTGCAGCACTATCTCTTTTATCATCCATTTCCCCCAGAGGTGGCAATAAAAATATAAGCTTTGAGACTCACGGCTTGCGCTTCGTCTTTTGATTTTACACCCATTGTATCTTGCGATGACCTTTCAAACAATCACCTTTTGTCTTTTTACTCATGCCAGTACAACTGTTGATTTACTTGTTTTTAAAAAAAAAGAAAAAAAAAACCATAAATTAAACGAATACAAGGAAACAAAGGCTGGAGATGTCAAAAAAAAGGATAAAAGATCTTTTACCTACCTTGTGCGAACGAAACGTGGATTTAATTTTTAGCTCTGAAAGTAAAAAGAAAATAAAAAATTATTAATAAAATGTTGAAAGAATCAAGCTACTATTTTTTTGATGTAGCAATCTTGAAACATTAGAAGCAGGATCATTTTAGTTTTTTGTACTATCATTTTACTTTTAGCTGCTGGTTCCAGACAACTTATCTGCTTACTTTCGTTTCAATCCTTCATAAATTTTTTTTAGATAAAATTATATTTTTGTTGCATCTGCAATACTCCACGCTATGAGATCAATATTCTCAACACTCATTCTCTAATTCTTCTAACTTATGTCTTCTCCTTTTCTGCTGTAATTTTCTGTTTTCTTGAAACATCAATGATCCTGTTCTTCATCGTAAATCATCAGTTTTTCTTACTTTTTTGGTATTCAACTTTAGTCCAGATTCTTTCTTTCCTCTTCCTCTCATATTCGGTCCAAATTCAAAATTCCTTCCAATATTGAAAAGACCTACATTTTTTTTTTCACAAGCCTACTGTAGATGTTATTGGACTTTTCCCTGAATTCCATTTTGCTCAAACGTACCGTGGGTAAAAAGTCTGAAAAAAATTTAAAATATTATCAATTCCAATTATTCAATTGAGCGTAAAAATCAATTGTGCAAGTTTAATCCCGACACGCGAAAATTTTTTTAATCAATGCAGCTCGAAAACGCACATCTCTCACTTCTTTTATTAACGCCATGAGTTACGCGTCATGACCCACTTTCCAAGTGAATTTTTTGCAATTAAGATTACGTATCGAGTTTACATTGGCGAAATAAAAATCGAAATAAAACCATGGCACAGGTTTAAAAATAAAACCATCAAGGGCTTTGTAAATTAATTAAAACGTGGCATGGTTACCTATGTACATCTTTATTTATCTTTTCCAATTTTAACTAATAAAGAGCTTACGGTAACTGTACACGTGCCAGGGGACAAAAAAAAAAGAAGAGAAAAAGATGATTAAAGGAAAAAGTAAATTCTGTGCAGAGTAGAAGAGGCAAGATAGTATAGAATGTTTAATTTTGAGCTTCAATGTTTTTTTCATCGTGCACTGCAGTATACGATGAGGTTGTAGCGCTCACGAAAGGCGGTAAAAAAAAAAAAAAAAAAAAAAAACAAAAAAAAAAAACTGGGATATACATGAAGTTTAGAATAATTCAGTTTACGCGCTCAAACGTACATAGATCGTATACTTACCCCAATAAAAAAACTTCTATGGTAACTATATCGTATAATGTACATACGCAAAACAATTTGTATGTATGAATGGAATAATCGAGAGTCCTTGAGATTTATTGACTCGTTAACGTATGGTTGAAATCTTATGAAAACTTTTGCCAAACATTTTCAAGCTAATCTGAAATTCTTGATATTCCAAAACATAACCATCTCGAATAATAACATTAATCCACTACCGGGACCTTCCATATTGAGCTTCATTGGTATACTATTTTTTTTTTTTAATCACTATAAATATATTATACGTATGATAAATTTAAAAAAAATCATCATTTACCACTTTTGCTTCAATTAATGAGAATTTTTTCAAGCACTCGACTTTAAACCAGCAATATATCGATTGATGAGAATCAATCAGATAAAATCAGTGAGATACCAAAATGCTTCTCACCGAGACGAGACTCAAGGCGGAGGATATCGCCCGAGCTTTACAAATATTATATACTCATTCGGTAATAATCCAGGGAAATGCAGCGCCCATAAATGGCACGTATACGTATATATACACGTGAAAAGAGCGTCGGCGGGAACTCAAAGGCAGAGCAACTAGAGAGCGGTATCAGAGGAAATTGCTTCGCTCGTACACACACTCACACACAGGTACGCGCAGTCTAGCAGCGCGTAATTCAACGCGGAGTGAATATTGTTGGGGGGGTAGGAGTGAAAGATATAGAGTTTAAAGTCGTTCGCGCGAGCCTCCCCGGCCATGCATTTATGCATGAGGGAGCACGCTGACCGTTCCTCTCGCCCCCTCGATCGGGACGAATTAATTGATAGGTGCTATACTTGACTCGCTCGACCTCGTTGTTTTGCCCCGGGTTTTCGAGACCGGAGAGGGAACAAAAAAAAAAAAAAAAAAAAAAAAAAGCGACCAGTCGCATATGCGAGCGAAGCCCAGGGACGGGTCGAGGAAAAACTGCTGCTCACGGCAGGAGTGCATATACCCGGTGCGTATAAAGCGGGAGAACCCAGGCTGCAGTGACACGCCGAAGCGACGTATATCCGATGGATCTCGGAAGCGGATGACGTGCCGCGAATGAATCTTTTTCGCTCACCCCCTCCCGGATGGATGTACGCGCGCGGGATTTAAGGCCTGGCGTGTATCCGCGTACAGGGAGGGATACACATACGCTCGCGGGCGGGGGGGGGGGGGCAAGAGTCGACACGGCTGGAGCGCTTTATCGAGTTTTCGGATGAACCCACCCCCTCCTTCCATCCTCGATCTCTTGCTCGTTTCGACGAGACATCCATTCCGGACGTTTACGTCTATACGCTGGGCGACGGCGAGAGCAAGTCTTGATATTTCTCTACAGACTCCGCCTAGATTCGACACGTACAATAATGCGCGGATCTCGCCGATTCTCTTGCTGTTGTTGTCAGCTATATGTATATATCTGCCACTTTTTTTACCAGTGCAAACAATAACATCGATTTCACGATTCATCTGCTTCCGTTTAACGTATAGTGATAGGAATTCCAATAACAAGGACGTGTATGTGTGGCACTGGTGCCACTAATCCGACAGACGCGCTAAATTTCGATAAACCCTTTGGCGTTCATTATTGTCGTTACATTGCACCTGGGTATATATATATGTATATTATATACCTAATGGCGTCGTTTTATTAATTTTCTGGATAATATCTCGTGTATGCGTGGTCATTACGAGCGTTGTTGTTGTCACTGCGCGCGGGGGGTCCTCCGGTGATGGTGAATATCTGTGCAATCAATCGCCGCGGACTCCCGACCAGTTCCCCGATAATCATTTTATGCGCGTGTTCGTGGGAATTTGAATAATTGTAGGGGGGGGGGGTTGGGTTGTTGGAAATCTCAATGATATTGTTTTTGGTGTCGATTGGAGGCTCCTCGTGGACAGGTGAGGGGAGAAGGAAAAAGTTATCACGGCGTTGTTTCAAAGTTAATTTATTTCCAAATGAAATTACGTTTCGTTCAATTGCGGATGTAGCTTCGATGCGTTTTTTTTCATCACGCGTGTGACTGTCGATCGATTTAACGTGTACACATCACGTGTATATATGACGACATTTGTGGCGTACGTGAATTTTTTTTTTTTTTTTTATTCTATAGGTAATTTTTACGGTTAAAATTCGTCTGTCCGCACGATGCGAATTACCGTGATTCTTTATCCTGTGCGGGAATAAAAACGTCCAGGGATGTAAAGAGCTGCAGGTATAAGATTTTTTAAGTATTTGTACTCGTTCAAAAAAACTGTTGATTTTTCCAAACTTGATATACAAGGTAATTGTTTACCTAACGGTAAGCTGATCAATTGTTGTTTAATCAGCAATTTTTTTGGTTCTCGCCCAAACGGCTCGATACGCTCGCAAATTTAACCTTTGAGCCAACATATACAAATAAATTATTTGTACCTTCACATGGTTGTCAACGAAAAACGATGGTTACAATATTTTTATCTTGTAAATCTTAGCACAGTAGAGAAGGAGTGATACTATCGGAAATCCTATACATTTTTCATCCTTAAATACCTGCGATGTATGGCTAAAATAGCTTTTTTTAGTGAAAATCACCGCTTGATTTTTCTCTAGCTTGTAAAACAGCAAAAATACAGACAGATACGTAAATATACTTGATTTTCCGTCACCGCAGGGGTTACGACGGTACACAACGCGCTGCAATTTCCTCTTTTTTTTTTTTTTTTTTTTTAACCTGTAATAAAATAGAAGAATCCACGTAAACGCGCATCCACCATGTATATTTGTATTCTCTCGTGCGTAGATGTATATATCCCCGGGAACTGCGTGAACGCAAATAAGCCTTTTGTAATAAAACAAAAGTACACATACCTCGTCGAATTCCTACCTCATCAACTCGAATACTTTCGCAAAAATATATAGGAAACAAGCAATTCGACGCCAACGAAAACATATACGTACCAATTCGCGTGTATGAGCTAAAGTATCAATTATGAAGAGCAGCAAGAAGAAACAGCTACTGAGTAATGGATAAGAGAGGGTTGAGGGGGGGGGGAGTGAGCCACGAAACAATGCGACCCGCAATAAATCACCGGCCCCGTATCGAAGTAACTCGCGAAGCAATCGCCCGGACGATAAGTCATTGCTTGCTTGCGTGCGGCAACAAAAAAAAAAAAAAAAAAGGAAAATCCAACAATAAAAAAACGAGTGGCGGATACATGGCGGAGGGGGAGGGGGACAAAGTTTCGAGCAAAGTGCAGGGGGGGGGAGACAGCCAGAGGAGGAGAGAAAGAACGGGCGTAATTAGATGTTACCTCGGCGTCGCCACGATAATTAGCGCTAATTGTTTTCCTCTCTCCGAAGGAAAACCTTCTGGCAATTATCAGTGCTATTTCATTCCCTCCTCCTCCCCCCCAAGCCCCTATCTCTCCCCCGCTATATATACGGAGGAAACATTGGTCCTTTCGTACATGTATATATGGCTGTCGACTCTGCAGCAGATGCTCCGCGAAGCGAAACAGGCGGGCGGCGGAGAGAGGGACAAAAAGAGTAACGAGAAGAGTCTCGAGCCAAAGAGGGACCGAGTCGGTATTGCCCCTAGCCAAGAATGTCTGTGCAGGATGTGCTATCCGTGCATGTATATGTATATATACATGCACACCTATATAATACTGCAGTGGTGGCGCAGCGTAAGATTCGGAACGTATAGCGACGGGCGACAAAGGAGTCGGAAAAAGAAGATGGTGATGGAGAAGAAAGAGAGCCGTTTGACGGGGACTGCCGGATCCACACACCTACACGTATAGCCCTTTGTAAGTATATGATCTTCTTGTGATACGATGATTATGTATATATATATATTTGGCTTCTTCGCCTGCACGTCTGACGAGCGCATTGTCGTACTACTTGTGTGACTTTGTTCCCCCTTGCGGTATTGAATACAAGATTCTATGGGAATCAGACTCGTTGTACCTGCTTGGGCTTGCTATTTCCAAACCACTAAATCTAAAAGAGAAGTGTGTAACTAATTCTAACTCGGTTGGTGCTCATTCCAGTATCATAAACTTTTTCGATTTGATGGATACAACTGTGTGTATACTATACTGTTGAGAAAAACGCAGGTTCTCTCTTATCGCCTCTTTTGAGCTCGAGCACAAGTCAGTGTTACATGTATACATATACCTGCATGAGTGAGGGGGAAAAAGTCGCGGTACAGTAGTAGTCGAGGTCGTATGAGAGGAAAAAGCTAGGAAACTCCGAGGGCGATGGCGTGAAATCGAATATAATTCGAGTTTGCGAAATGCATATACATAAGTGTGTCCCTGTTTCTCCCACCAGTACCTATACTGCACGCAGTCATAGAGAAAGCGAGAGAGGAAAAATTCGCGTGACCAAGGTACGTATACTTTTCTCTCTTTTAATCTTCGAAGAAGAGGAAAAAAAAAAAAAAAAAAAGGATAAAACACAAGGAGCAGCGTATTATAGCGCGCAAGCGTGCGCATGTATGTTGGTGCGGAAATCCGTCTCGCAATATCGTTTTCAAAAGGATAAGCCATCCAGGGGGATGTATATAGCTCGGACAGATTTCCTCGGCCGCGCTGAATGGACGCGTTGCGCAATCGGTCGGATTCGAAGATCGAGGGGGTAAAGTATATATACATGTATACCCGGGGCGTTTGCTCTCCAGCATCAGTACTCTCCAAAGGACCCGATCTTACCCAAAGTTCTATTCTAGTTCTTGTAGCCCATACACGCGCCAAGCCGAAGTTTGTATGTATACCCCCGTGTGCCTGTCACGGATTATTATTTGTACCTCACGGAAGAGGATTGCCTTAGCTGCAGCGACTTGTTCTATTTGTTGGGAGCATATAATTTAGTCCATCTTCCGCTCCCCGTCTTTTGTCACTCCCAGCCTGGCTTATCCTTTGGAATACCAAAATCACTCGGTTAGACATCACAACCATGTACCCATACTTGATGGAAATGAGCTAAGTTTGGCGTTTAAATTATTGTTCGCCGATGATGAGCTACAAAAAGAAATCATCGATGTATACTTTATTCTCCTTCCATCACCCCCCTGAACCCTCCTCCCCGCGACTCTTCCCTCTTGGGCAAACGATGGGCGAGCTCGTTAATAGAAGTTGTTCGAAAACAAAGCGTGTTCGTGCGACACGATTCCGGCCAACTGCGGGAAATAAACCTCCGAGGCTTGGGGGGATGGGAAGCAAACATAGTTTCAGTTTAATAGTTTGAATTTCACGTCAATCGGGGTGATTACGAACGGATAGCAAACCGTCCCCTTTACCATCCGCCCGCCTTCGATCTGTATACCGCTTTGACAATCGCGCGTGTGCAGAGTATACAAACGGACGATCGTCAATGCGGTTGTTTTACAAACTTTTTCCACCCCCCGATGTTACCCGATGTAAAAACCAAGTGATTTCCAAAGTATCGGGAGGTACGTCTCCGGGCGTTACTATTATCACCGCGGAATCACTCGGAAGCGCGTAGTAACGCGCGTTATCGCATTATTCATGTCTCCCCGTATCGTGCCATATACACACGTATTACTTGATGCGAAGAAGCGTATACATGCACACGTATAACATCGCATCTATATGGGCCGTGTATGCGCGCGCGAGAGGGCGCCCCTGCCGTAAATCACGGCGGGGCTTTCTAATTATTCATGATTTGCGAAACAGTTGTTACGTCGCGTCTGTTGTTGTTGTTGTTTTGGCGAAAGTTGCCCGAGTCGACGGCGGGGCCGATGCTGAAAAATCAAAGGTCGGCGATACCGCTGCATTTGAAAGTCAAACGACGGAGCTCTCCTGAGCTTCATCGATGCCAACGCAAGTGAGACGGAAGAAGAAAAAAAAAAAAAAAAAAAGCGATGGCAAAGCAAACAAAGTACAAAGAGGGGTGGATATACCCCCACATCTGCTCTCGATTAATTTATCGCACGACGAAAGAGCGGGTTTAGGACACCCTATACATATTTTTTTTTTTTTTTTTTTCATATTATAGTGCTCTACGTCCGGCTCCTTTTTAATAAGGGCACTACTATGGGCATTTAGCACTTGGGAAAGGGACAAGGAAAGGGGTCCATTACTGGTAGGGGGGTAGGGGAAATTAGGCAATTTTTGCTGCGAGAAGGTCGCCTACCCCTCCTCGAGGAGCATTGCTTGGTGAAAAAGCACATGTGAGAATCACAGAGGTTACTTGCCCGAAAAGTCGAACTGGCCGGGAATCGAACCGCGGTCTCCCGTGTGCCAATCCACGACCTAGCCGATCGAGCCACCGCGCGCTCACACCCTATATATATATACTCTCTTCTGTTCTATTATGCGCTCTTCGCGAACGGTTAACGGCCGATGGCGACTCCGTCACTGTATAACTGCCCGTACTTTTTATCCCCCATATTATACCTATTTCCCGTACCCAACGCGACGGGCGATTCAAATCACGCGCGTTATTTGCCAAGACTCGAGTAAACAGCAATCATGTAAATTCGTTTGTTCCGAATAAATATATATATATATATATATACGGGAGCGCGCGGTGGCTCAATCGGCTAGGTCGTGGATTGGCACGCGGGAGACCGTGGTTCGATTCCTGGCCAATGCGACATTTTCGGGCAAGTACTTCTGTGAATTTTCACATGTGCTTTTTCTCCACGCAATGCTCCTCGAGAAGGGTTTAGGCAACCTTCTCGCAGCAAAAATTTCCTAATTTCCCCCTACCCCCCTCCCAGTAATGGAAGGCCTCCCATCCCTCTTCCCTTCCTTCTCCAAATTGCTAAGTGCCCTGTGTAGTGCTCCTTTATAGGAGCCGGACGTAAAGCACTATAATACTTATATAAAAAAAAAATATATATACACGGGGGGGTACGTTAATACAATTTCTACGCCACACTCGGCTCCCGTTGGTGTATGCATACGTGTACGCTCAAACAACTGAATGCTCATCGATGTAAAACGTTAATTTCATCCGGTCGAGGAAAGAAGAATAGGTGCCCTCGTTGATTAAGTATGCACATTACACCCTGTATTATCTTAAATAGTTTTTGCGACAGAATTTCTTGGGAGTATATAATATATACATATACTTGATTCGCTGTGGGGCATTTTGTTACGGCATTTTCTTGGGGTTTTGGCTTCGTGTGCCTGTGCATATTATGTACACAGAGCCTCGGCAAGCCCGCAGAATTTGACCAAAGTATGCGAGTCATTTTAACTATTTCTTTGCTCCCTCCCCCGAAGCGCCTCCGTTTTGTCGGTTCGCTCGTAATGTAGTATACAATAGTTGTGGTAAATGCCTTTCAAACGCATATTTTTAACTATGAATATTCCTTTTTGCGTTTACATTTCGCTAGTCGAGGGAAATACACCCCGTAATCCAACGCGAAACAGCTGGTATACCAACATTTTTTCTCTAAATGATTCTCTTGGGCCGAGGGGAGAAAATGTAGCATTGGAACAATTCGCATAAACATCTACATCGATATAGAGAGAGATAAGCTCCCCTCACGACAATCAGAGGACTCCTCGAGTGCTTCCCTATAGAGTATATATGTGCCCTAATACAGATGCAGAGAGCAACTTTGTTCCATCCATTGGGACGAGTTGCGTCAAAAGAGAGGCTTCTATGGAGGCGTTTTCCTTCCGTCGGAGCAGGGCTTCTTTTCCTCCCCGCGAAATTCGTCGTCCCAGTTTTTTCACTCGATGAAATAGGTCGTGCGTAAAAGTACGCCGCTTTTGCCTTACTCTCTGGCGTTTCATCTCTGTACCCCCCACCCCCCTTTTTTTTCCTCTTCACAAGTAGAGAGGGAGCACCAAAACGAATGATAATGCACTTGTGGGAAGATCGTTTGAATGATACATCGTAGCGGGCTGGTCCGGAGTTGCGAAGGAGCACTTGAATCATCCGACGGATATGTGTATGCCCAACTGTTTCGGGCTTTCCTTGGGATTAAAAGTCATATCAGAAAAATGTCGGAGGTTCTCACGAAAATGAAGTGCCGTGCAAAGAAGAAGAAAAAAAAGTAGAGAGAGGAACGTCGAAGCTTTTTCCACTATATATTTTACTGGATGCCTGTATCGTGAAAAAAAAAAAAAAAAAAAAAAAAAAGGAGGAAAGGGGTGAATAAATCAGGGTCTGAAAATACAGAGGCCGACAGATCGGCTCGTATAAAAGTCGAGTTGTTTAAAAGCGCAATCAACCAGTCAATTTCCTCCTCCTCCGCTCTTTATCCTCCTCAACGTATACATCCTTATCTCCGGGTCTTTGGATGTATGCGCATATATAGGCAAGTAAGCGCGTTGAAACACTCCATGTACCTCTTTTACCCTCTCGCGTTTTTTTTTTTTTTTTTCTCCCTCCGTTCCCTGGGGACGGGACGCGTTGCTCGCCGCCGCCATCGCCTCTTCTTTGGGAGAGCTGAAATTGAATAATACACTGGCAAAGCGCAGCAGTGCCTTTGAAAGCAGCCCTAATGTTACGGCGTATTGATACTTTTTTTTTTTTTTTTTTTTCCTTGCTACGACACTTCTTTCTAATACAGCAGAGCCCCGTGACTCGGGGAAAAATGCCGCCACTCTGGAAACAAAAACATTTTCTCTTTTTCGATATATCTATATACGCATGAGCCAATTCTTGGGCTTTTTTTCATGGAGAGCCGTTATTGCCCTCGTTTTTAGCGGCATTAGTGTATACAACGTTTTTCGGGCCAAAGAGAGATATAAAAGTTTATTGGTATCAAGAATTATCGCATCTGCGTGCTCGCAGTATTTTTCTTGTCTAACTTCATTATTTTATAAACCATTTCAATCAACGCTACACGGGGTGTGTGTCGTAGAGAAGGACAAACGCGTGTCTTGGAAATGAAAACGAAATTTCGTCACTATGGCAAAAATGATTTTTGACAATAGTGTTTAATCCATACTTCGTTCACAAATTGTGTACAAATAATGTACTCAATTGCAAATATTTGTCTTAAATTTCATGCAGAGATGACGCTTTTTCACACTGCTGTTTAAAATTTAATATAAACTCATTTTAAAACATCCATTCATCTTTCTTCGTGGGATGAACTTTAAACTGACGTGTCAAGTGATTCCATTGCAATACAAAAGATTTTGTTCGTCATAATTTTTATCGGTATACAAAGTCTTTTGCAAAAACTTTTTTTTTTCCTCACCCCATAAAGGAAAGGGCAAAATTAACAACCAACTTGACTTGAGCCACAGCGCTTAATCAATGCGCGCACACACAGACACGAGCGAGGCCAATCAATTGTCAGATATGTAAACTATAGTTAGCTGCAGAGTATCCGAGACCCGAAGGAGAAGCCGAACGAGGAGGAGAACAAAGGAATATCTAATTTATGCAGGTTGAGTTGAGCGACTCGGAGTGTAAAGGGATATAACACATACACTAGCGCCTTCACGGGGGGGGGGGGGGGGGAAGGGGGGGTCAACGCGCTTTAGTGTAATGCACCAGCTTCAATCTTGGTTTTAATCTAATTAGCAACGCCGGCACAATATATATAATATATAAACTGCTCCGTGAGTGAGTGAGTGAGTGCCACTATGGGCGACGCGTACAACTGTATGTATAATGCACCTACACACGTATATATACATGTATAGGGTACAAAGTCGAGTGGTGCTACTGTTGTTGTTGCACGAAGCGTCTCCAAGAGAGAGAGAGAGAGCTCCGTCAAGCGCGACGACTTAGCATTTGCAAATAAACGCGCATGCAAATGACGCGACTGCAGATTTAGCTGCGGGAGTAAAGCACCGGCAGCAACGACCGCGTACACCCTCGTCGGGCGACTGTCAACATCCGAAATTCGCGGCTCGGAAAGTCCGACGTTTGCAGTTTATACGCCGCGGTAATGCGCGCCCACGCAATGTGTTTTACGTATACATGTATGTATGTATACATATATAATAGGTCTCTCGGCGCAGGATCCCTGCAGTTGTGTATGTATATTATATGCCTCGATCGGATAAGCGGCGCTTCCGTTTTTGTTGTTGGGAAAGGCAACGAATTTACTGCACGCGCGCGCGGCTCTTTTGTTGCTTTCGACGCGAATCCCCATCTAACGAGGATCTTTGACTATACCCTTCCCTTTTTTTTGTTTCAGCAAAACTTTTGACCGTGTACAATCCTGGAAAAAAAAAAAAATAATAATAAAGTGGAGGATCCAAAACGGAGATAGACGCGCGCGCGAGAGATCCCCCCGATATTATATAGTGGGATGGAAATCATCATTTTTCACGCGTAAACCTTTTGTCGGTCCGTCAAATCCCACCGAAGGGATGCCCCGGCAGTACCGCTGTGGCTCTTCCTTTCTCTCTCTCTCTGTTTCCTGTCGCCGTAAACAGAGGCCCCCCACTCGGAATATGTACCTACTCCCCGACGGCTGAACAAATCCTCGCTGTTCACACGCGCAATGGTAAACATCGAGCCGGAAAGCTCTCTGCGGAGGACGAGACGTGTACATACATGCAGCCAACTCGGACCTATCCCTCAAAACAGGGGCGAAAGTATATTTTGCCACGCGGATAAAGAGTACCGATACCCCACTCCCCCGCTGTTTCGTCAAAGGGACGAGCGCTTTGATACCGATGCGCGGGAGAGCTCCAGCCGGTCAAAGAAAGCAGAAGCACGCGTGATGTGGGCACGGGAAGGCGAATCTCGGGCGAGTAAGTAATTCCACTTGGAACGCGCGACGTCGCACCACCCCGAGGGGACCGCAACACTAGTGGATTTCGGCCCGTCCCTACATACATATATATCTCTTCTTACTCTGTGGCGGTTCTCTCTCTCTCTTTCTCTCGACTCCCGATCCCATCGGCACCCCGCGCTCGATCGCGACAACCTCTTTGTGTCCGCGTATATATTTATATACACGTAATTGCATTGCACTCCTGCTCGTGCCCTTTTATCTTTTTGGCTCTCGATCCTCGTGGCTGGTGTTTGTTGTGCATGTATAGACCGACAGTTGCACACATAAGTACCTACTGGAGGTGGGAGCTCGTTAGGCATTGCTTCGAGTCTTTCCTCCTTCCTCCTGTGGAGTATAGATGTAGTATACTCTACGGAGATTCTAACGAGTTTCCAACCAATTTTTTTTTTTTTTTTAATTATGTTATGGGGAATCAGATAAACTGCAAAAACTGAAATATCTGTACGTCCCTCAAAGTGCACCTGTAAATTAAATTAGATTGAAAATCACGAGAACAATTTATCAATATTGCAACGCTATTGTTGAAAAATGAAAAAAAAAAAAAAAAAAAAAAAAAAAAAAAAAAAAAAAGCGCGCTTCGCCTCTCGAGCTTATTTCAATGAGGCTCCACTCTACTTCTCCTCCTCCTCGAGGGTTGCCCTCGAGGGTTCCGCCAAGTGTCCGAGCCCCTTTCCTTTGTTGCGAGAGAAAAAGGAGGAGGCGATAGAATTCATAGCCAAGGGAGAAAAAAAATGGCCAAGCCAAACGAAAGAAAAATATTCACCGGTTTTATCGGCACGTACCTATAATATTTATAGCCGCGTCTCACCTGATGGTCATCGCACCATTTGCCGGGAAATTTCATTAATCTCCCGGTGACTCCCTACCCCCCTTACCTATGTTTTCGATTTTCCTTGGCTCTCTGTATACTTATGCCCCCCGCGGCCATCCCTTTCAAGTTGGATTACCAGCTCCCCGGTGTCTTCTTCCCCCCCTCGCTCGGCTATGCAAAGCCGCGAACAAACACTCCTCGCGCATACAAATGACGTGTTTAGAGGCCCCGACTCGGACTATCGGGAACAAATGGTGAGGTACGCGCGAGAGGCGGGCAAAAGATTCCTCCCGAGGCGCTCCGCGATGGGAAAAGAAACAAGAGAGACGCGACCGAGTAAGTGCTGGGTTGTCGGGGCTGCGGCAGGAAATGAAAGGATTTCGAGGCGGGGCACGAGACTGCTAAGTGAAACACGGGCGGAGAAAGAAAGAAAGGGAGAACCGGGGCACCGGGGGAGGGGATGATTAAAATAAAAGTATAGGAGAACCAGGCAGCGGCTTCTCTATCTGCTGTACAACCGGGTGATTACCCGAGTTGCGTCTCTGTTCGGCGCGATCTACTCGTAAAAATGTTATTTCTATTCATGGCCCGAGCGCTCGTCCTTCTCTAATGAAAATCTAATTATCACCTCCCCCAAACCCCCCCACGAGGTCAGCATCGTGTGTGTGCAGTTTCAAAATCACCGACAAGCGCCAGCACGCAGTCGCGAGAGTAGAACGGGAATTAATTGTCGGTGAGGGGGGAGTAGTTTCTAGGACGGCGATGGCCACTGCTGTGGTAGATAACGAGGGGGAGGGTGGCAGTGCTCCGGAGCTCGGAAAAGTGGAGAGAGAGAGAGAGAGGACGCCTGGCTATATCCTGTGGGCTTTTTACGAGCAATTTCACGTGTCCTCGCGTACACGGCAGCGGTTTGCTCGCTGTTTTTGTTTTCCATTCGTGCCCCGTCTCTGCACTTTTCTCTCGCTCCCTCCCTTTTTCCGTGTACTTCGGCCCTCCCCCGCTAAGCTGAATAAAGTGCGTGAATTGTGGGAAAGAGAGCCTAGGTTTCCTGAGTTGCGCCTTTGTTCCCTCCCCCCCCCCCTCTCCTGCCCGGCTTTTTCTTACTTTACTCTTGCCTCTTTTTGGTCCGGGGCGCAAGATTTATCGAAAAGTTTCGCGGCAAAGTTGTGAAAAAGGACTTTTTAACGAGACAATGGATGACCGCTAAAGTTACCTGCGCGGCTGCTTATATATTTACATGCACGCCTCTACAAAAGTAGACGGTGCAGGGGTTTTGGGGGTTGCCACGGGGACTGGACGTATAAATATATATATTGCACGCGAGGCAAAAATTTGCTGGGGAAAAAAGTTTTTTTTTTTTTTTTTTCGGTGCGTCCGCCAATACGATTTACGCATTAATAAAAAAAAGTGCTGGTTACTTTGTACACCTCTGGTGAATATAATCATGTATACGATGCATTGTAATATTTATCGTCATAATGGGGATTATTATCAATTGTTTCTGCCTCGTGTATATTCATACGCGTAAAATAATACAGCAGTGGTGGGTAAAACGTTTCGTAAATTAAATTTAATTAGCTGCACTTCATGATTATTAATACACATTCGATACACCGTATAATATATATAGACATCGTACATAATATAATAGAATATAGATGCACCCCGACGTTTTCAACTCTAATGCATTATTCGCGATGCTCTGCCACGTTAATATGCGATATTATCTATATTAATGTGTGAGCATGATAACCACCTATTTTAAAATATGCAGAACGTATATCAACGAAACGTCAAAACGTTGAGTAAATTTTATGTTTTTAAAATAAATTAGTTTCGTAACAAGGACCTTTTCTACATTGTCTCCGATACTCGATAATTTCTTTTTTCGAACATTCGTTCCGGATTATCTTTTACCCCCCGCATGCTTTAATATCCTTAAAATCTACTACTGAGTCAATCTAATCATACTTTATGGACGTGAAATTAGAAAAATGTGTAAAAATCAAGTTTTTTTTTTTTTAAGTATTTATAACATTGTCCTTGTATACCCTCATGAAATCAACCTGTAAATTTTTTGAATTTTTAATAAATTTTCACGACTTATTCTTTTTTCACTTGAACTGTATTTTCACGTCACAGCTCCGTATATATACACACATTCCTCCCCCCATCCGTTTATTTTCGCTGCTATTTCCTACTTTTTGTGCTGTACACGTGTCGGCGTGTAATCGTACATCGCAACGCGGAATAAAAGCAGCAACAACGCAGAGGAAAACAAAAGGATAACAAGCAATAGAGCGCAGCTCTCGCTCTCGTCATATCCCGTGCGCAGCTATACTATTTTTTTCCTTTTTTTTTGTTTTTTTTTTTACTCACGGCGACTCGGGCTGGAAATCAGGCGGAAATAAACAGGACGCGCCGACGCGAATGAACAAGACGAAATATATAAATACACATCCCGAGCTTATTAAAACACGCAAATAAGCTCGAGAGAAGAAAAAAAAAAAGTGTACACACCTCATGCATATAAATATGGGAAAGAAAAGGAGGAGGAATCCCATCGAGGGTCCCTCCCGCCGCATCAGCTCTCTCACCTCCCGCGCGGATGAAAAAAGCTCGGCCGTTGTTGCTGGGAGGTGAAAAAGTGAAAAGAGCGGGAGGGACAAGAGCTTTTTGCCATAACGCAAGAGGGTGCATAGGGCACGATATCGTCGCGCGAGAGAGGCATATAATCCGGTAATGTCCAGGTGCTATCACGCCGAGACATCCCATTTTCCTACCTCCTCTCGCTCGACCCCCCCCGAGATTTGTGCGCACGGCACAAAGGGGACCACCACCCTACTCCGCTCATTTTCTAGACGACGCTTGCATTCTCTGCCCCACACAACAACAACGACACCCACCCACGCAGTTTGCCTTGTATATATTATACCTGTATATGATGATGATGCACACCAACGTTTCCGGCATCAGCGTCGCTTCCGCGAGCGTGCGTATATAATATATAACGTATACGCACGTGCCGCGCATTAATGAGAGAGAGAGAGTTTTTTTTAAGGGTCGCGCGATTAACGAAGCCGGCACTGTATGCGGACGCACGCGCGTGGGTGTACGGATTGAAGAAGGGTCGCGCGGCGCGCAAAGGCTGGCGTCACACCCCCTCCATCGCTTTGCATTCGGGGGACTGTTTTTTTTTTTTTTTTTTTTTTTTTTTTTTTTTCGTCGACGCGTTGCACGCGAGGCAGTGATCAAAAGCAAGCCGGAGAACGGACGAGCGTCTCTCTTTTTGCGCGCCTCCGTTTGTGCAGCTTCGCGTGCGCTGGCGCTTTGTCGACGGCTACGACGTAATTCCGACGCACGCCTCTGGGTATCAGCATCCGCGATTAAGCTCTCTCTGGAAACTTGTTTGCCCCTCGCAGTTCCTCTTTTGTCTCGTTCGTTTTTCTATCAGCTTTTTGGTACAGGTGCGTATATATGCCCCCACCCCCTTTTTTTTTCGCCAAACTCGGGAGCGAGGAAGTACTTTACCTTTACCTTTTCGTGCACCTACACCGGCTTTTGTTCCATACAAATCATGCGAGAAGATTACTATATACTTTTCTTTCTTTTTATCAGCATTAAATTAGCACGATATATCTTCGATCAACCCGATTTCTCTTTTCCAGAACCATTGAGGTTCTAAGTGCTATAGCAACAACATTTTCATGTACCTAAAGGGTATACGCGTTACATCAAAGTTTGTGGAGTAAGTGCGATAAATCATAACAGCCCCTTGAGGAGATTAACCGCCCGGTATACGTGGCTGTGCTCGAGCAAACATCTCATTTCATCTAATTAAGATGCGCCAGGGGCGTGCTCTGTTTACACGTTCTGTGTGTATACAACGCGTGCCTCTCTCGATACACCTCCTCGTCTATCATAACCCGGGGAAAACTGTTTTCCGTCGCGTCAATCTCTACAATCGCGTTTGCTCAAGCCAAACTTGAGACCCGCGCCCCGGTGAATGTGATCCTACGACGTTGCCGTCTTTTCCCCAAAGTAAAAGGTCCATCGGTCGAGAAGCAATGGTCACAATGTAGTTGGAAAACGAAAATGGTCCGACGCAAGTAATTTCGTCTTTAAACGTTTGGAGATTGCTCTCGCTTCCGTTGAAAGGGTTTGTCCGCTCGATGAAAATCCACCTCCTTCATCCCAGAGCCATTCATGCCCCCCCCCCCTCCCTTTAGCGTATACAATACAGTGTATATACATACACCCATACAATAACTCCTCGGGTGCTGCACGCACGCAACCAACACAAAAGAGGTGCCGTAAGAAAAACACAATGGGCGCCGTATACGCCCTCCGCTCTCTCTCTCTCTCTTGCACTGCACAATGCGCAATCCGATACCCGTACGCTTATTATTGTATTTATCATCGGCCAGCTTTTTCAAGAGAGAGAGACGCACACGGCTAGTAATCGGGGCATTGTTGGCCGCTACAAGAAGCCCCCGATGTGCTCTTTGAAGCCCCGAGTCCTGTAGGTATACCCCTCGAATTTATGCACAGTCTGTATTATATATAACAACACGTACGCATACATATATTATAGACGTAAGTAATAGTAGTGCGCATTATCTTTGGGCAGCGGGCGGAGTGCTCTCTGCCCGAGAACGAGCTTACGGGGGACTTGAGCTCTCTTTCTCTGTACGTGTAGCCCAAGGAGCGATACACACAGCCGGGTGGAGAGGGACTCCCGAGTTTGCGCGTATAGGTGCGTGAGTATAGCTGTAGCGCGGCGGCATGAACGGCTGACTAATCGATTTGACGTCGCTCGGTAATTTGTTGAGTGTTTTCACGGTATATGTCCTTCGCTGGCGCACCACTTGCCTTTTGATATGCGAACGACGCGCCGAGGAGGGGGAGGATGCGGTTGTGGGCTGGTAACGGCGGTCGATGATGGTTATCCTTGATTCGAGACCGCCGTTTGCTTCTACGGACGATTTATTTTCACTGGCCGTTTGATCCTTTCTCTCGAGAAGTAATGCCTCTCGTTAGGCGCGCACTTTTGTTTCCATCGAGAGCTACTTTTCTCGGGTCGATCGCGCTTTCGCTATGTAATCTGCCCGCCTGCTTTGCCTCACGGGAATTCGTAGGGGGACAACTGTGTGTCCGATTCATTGGTGCTTGGGTGTGAACATTTTTTTTTTTTTTTTTTTGAAATATAACAGTTGGAGCTCTTTGTTTTTATTTTCGTCAATAACTTCATTTAAGAAGAGTCTTGGATTCCTTCAGAATTTCACAAGCTCTCAACGGTTTATGACTTGTAATTTAGCTTTATGAAAAAACTCTTGGTTATAACTCCATTTTTAAGTTTTACCATGCACATGTGTAAACAACACCGACTGTGTATTATGTCGAAAAAATGTGAAACTCACCTGGTATACAGAAGTTGGTATATAATGCAATATTTGAGTTTTCGCAACATTTCGCGTAAAGCCTCCCGTCAAAGGAAGGAATCTTCTTAATGAAGGAGACAAATATACGACACAAGCTGGAGCTCATGTATCCGAAAGCTGCGCTACTTCGATATTAGTTTTGCAAGTATACTATGGATGTATGGTGGTACACTGACGTAGGTATATTAAACCGAAAGTTTGAACGCGCGTACGAGCACGAGGTACACGTGACAAACTCCTAATGAGCGCGAAACTCTTCGATACGTGAAATTTTTAATTACATATATACCGTCGTTATGTCATTAAATCGCCACCGGATATATGACGATGACGTAGGTCGATTCGACAAGTTTTCCGTGACTAAAAGTAATTAATTTATCAACGGCAACAACAAGAACCGTGACAATAATGAACGAAACATTACAGGCGGGCGTATACTAATTAACCGCGTTAATTTCGTAACCGCACCCTCTGTCATAGAGACTGCGGGCTTTGCTATTTTTTTAGCCCCTCTCTTTCCCTATACCCACAGGTGCAGCATTGACATTCTCCGGATAATTTGCAACGCAACGTACCGAAATTTAATTACGCTCCGGCTGAAAAGAACAAACGGTATCGAAACCCCGTACTTCGATACACACACGCGATAATAATTGCTTTTAGAATTCATCCTGCGCCAGGGGGGGGGGGATACTCCCGTACCCACCCTTTATCGTGCCGAGATGTGCAATTCGAGCGCGGAAATAATTTAATTGGGATTATCACTCTAATGGGACCGACGGGACAAAGCCGTGGCCCGCACTCGACGTATAATATTATACACGTGAAATATGCACGCTGGCATTCCTCCGTCGAGTCGGTAACGCGCCCCTCCCCCATGACAAAGGAAGTAGAGAAGGAGGAGGAAAAAAACATACGAGTTTTGCGGTAGCTGCCGCGAAATTTGATACATACCGAGTGGAAGGGGGAGGGAAACAAGTCATTTTAAAAACTGTCATCTTTAGCGTGCCTTCGTCGTCGAAAGGCATCCCCCCTCCCCCGCGTGCCACTGCATACCCGGGGAAAAAAAACGCTTCGAATGCCGTTTTCTCCGGCTGATTTCGGACGGGAAAAGCTTTTTCCACGTCGCCAGTTCCCCCCTCGGTGCGCATTCCTATTTCCTCCCCCCCGAGCAATCCCTCCAGTTGAGCCCCCTCCCCCTCGTGGGCGCGTGCGCGGGGCACGTATCGCGGTTATCATCGTGCGCGTGTTCCCCGTCGACGTGTCGTTTTGCCAGAAGAGCCGAGAGAGAAAAGGAGAAGCAGCATCACAGCCGGAGAAAGTTTAAATTACGGGGCGCCAGCCACGTAACAATGTATAGCTGTACGTACAGTCCCTGCCAGCGTCGCGGCGATTAATGAGGGATCCCCCGCGCGATTTCTTCCGCTTTTTTTTTTTCCCCCACCCCCTCCGTCGAGCGCGCCCTACGATAATTCCAAAGTTGGCGCCCCATGTGTGCTCTCCCCTTCTCTCCGTTGCGATAATGATTGATTTCGCTTTTGTATGAGTGCGTATATATATATACACTTACGAGCGATTTCACCAAGTATTCCAATCGTACGTGTACAGGAGTTCTCTGGAGTTGAAGAAAAAAATGATGTAAGTTTTAGGCTCGATGGGTCCCGTGCGAGGACAAGTGTACTTCCTTGAAAACTCGTGTTTTGTACGATTCGTACAACAATCGTTGCAAAACCGAAAATTTCAGGGAGTATATCGCTGTGCACTTAATTGATTAGCCATTCTTTTTCTCGCGCTCGCACGAGTAACAGCCCCAGTATACGCAAGTCGCAACGACAACAATGCAGTCTCGAGGATTCGTGAATGTATGCACCGGCCAGCTTAGTTATTCAAATGCGACTACGACAGGACGTGGGAGAACGACGTAGGGGACGAAGCTAGTTGTTGTTGAGTGGGGCTCGTAAAAGTGGGTTCACGCACTTATATTATATACGCTTTTAAAAGTTGCAAGTGTGCGTGGATACCATGTAGGGGATGAAAGAGATGAAAGGACAGGGAGAGAGAGAGAGTCGTTGTGCGATTCCAGTAGTACTGAATAGATGGGCAAATGTAGGTCAGACGGAAGGTTTGCTGTATACAGCCGCAGCGAAAGGGTGGGTGAGATGGGAAGAGAAACGGGTGTACTGCCATATACAGCCGGGAAAGGGAATCCAAGGATTCTTTTCTTTCCATCTCTTTTTCTCTGCTCTCTCTCTCTCTCTCTGTGTACGTACGCGTATCGGGCCAAAGGGGGGGTATTTATGGTATGGTCGGAAAATTCGATGGAATTGAACAAGAGGGTTAGCTTAGATTTCGCAGATTAGGAACTAACTTTTATTTATACGCAGCGCGTTTCTTTTTCTGGGGTTGTATCGGCTTGCTGTCTCGCTGGATTTTTTTTTTTTTTTTTTTTTTTCGTCCCCCCTTTGTCTCGCAGATTTTATCAAGTATTCGATACGATTTAAAATCCATTTCATCCGTTGGTTTGTTTTTTCATCGAATAATCTTTTCTGGAATTATTTTTATTAATACTTTGTATATAATAACGGTATATTTATGTACACTCTTATGCGTATTTACTATTCATGATTACAACTTTTTCAGCTGCTCCGATAATTACGAACAACAGTAGCTTTGAACAAATTTTTATCCAAAGGAATTAACATAACATCTCTATAATACAATATGATATATAATACAGTATCATATTTTCATATAAATAAATAAAATCTAAAATCATCAAACTAATATTTCGCTTGTTAGTGAAATTATGGAAAAATTATTATTGCACCTGATGCGCATCCAACCAAGTAGGAAAACTACCATTTTATTGTTTCAGTTATTTCGCGTAATCAACTATTTTAAAAACTTTTCAAACAAAATTTTAATTTGACCGATACGAAGCTTTTTCTCAAAGACAAAATCCATATCATTTCTATTTTACAAGCTACGAGAATACGAAACTTTTGTAAAGAACAAGGAGACAGTAAATATCAAGATACGATAGATTGCGCTCAGTGAATTTCCAAGCATAAACCTGTCTCTGACTAAAACATGTTGCGTACTGCGTTTAAAAATATTTTTTCAAAGGGTTACCCTGAAATTTTCACTATAAAGCTGAGGCGAGCTCCTCCTCCTTTCGTGCTATATACTTTGCTTCGCCTATCAAAAACAATAACTATACCCACTGCCACACCAGCTCTCGCTTGTTCGCTGGCTGCTTTTGACGAGTTTCAGTACAACTGCAGTATAGACAAAAAAAAAAAAAAAAATGGAAAAATCGCTTGGCAAAAAGAACGAAAAGCTCCCCCACCTTTTATCCAAGTCTCCTTTTTTTATCTTCCTATGCATGTCATTCGTTCGATTTTTCGACTATCTGATTTTTTCTTTGTTGGGATTTATTTATTCCCCCGCCCCCCTCTTTTTTTTGTACACGCACGCTTTTGCGCATCGGTATGAGCTTGCATACGCTCAAAGACACAATTTTGTAAACCCAAGTCTCGTAAAGTGTACTACAGAATGATGTTCTCGTTCATTTCTCAGTTTTAGTTTCTCTTGTGAAAAAGAAACCTTTCATCGAAATAGACCGTTGAAAAACGTTTGCAGATATCGATGTATGCCTTTTTATAAATTTTACTTTCAAAAATATTTGTAAAAAAAAAAATTCCATTGCTTGAATTGCCATGTTTCGTCCATCCACTGCGCAATAACCGTAACGAAAATCGAACTTCTGACTAGATAATCTCGCGTTCTCCGATCATCAGTAGTAAATGGCCTGAAAAAGTAGCTGCTGCAGGTGATTGTTGACTTTGACGTTGCGCGAGAACAAGCACATAGGTATACCTAAACTTTTTCAGCGGTGCGCTTGAGTGGGTCAGATATCTGCACGACGTACGGATACGATATAGTACGCAAGTATGTGTATATAACTTGACATGCGAGCGCGAGTAGCTGCGGTATGTATACGTACAATGGAGCGCGACATCAGTAAAATGAAAATACGTATATATATACGTCAAGTTGTTATCCACTCACAATAAACGTATGCGGTTACACGTATCATATTTGACTGCTGGAATCGGAGTTATGATATATTATATGCGAACTCTATTGGAACTGCATTAATTATCATGATTAAATGGTTGTATCAATGTTATGATTTACGGGTAGGAAATAACTTGTCATTGTATTAATTGAAAAAATTTTACTAGTATATGCATTTTCCATCCTTGTCACAAATCCAATTAATGGTGATAATTATTATTTTGCTCTTTCAGTTGGGAAAATAATATTGAAATATCAATGGTTCGAATCAAGTGACTTGATTTAAGTTTTAAAAGGATTTTGTGAGTTTGCCAAATTTAATATGTTATTCGGACAATGAAAACTAATGCAAACATAAATCAAATGATATATATTCTGAATTCATGTCTCAACCTCTAATAGAACGTAAAACTTTGATTTATTTTAGTAGCACAACACCTGCAGTATAAATTTTTTAAATCATTATTTTCACTTGTTGAGAAACTAATTAATGGTTTTAATTACCCTAGGCGAGAATTTTCAACATATTTGATTGAAAAACTTTTATTTAATAGGTACGCCCATTTTAGAAGGTTCGAAAATTCTATGGAGGAAATTTCAAAATTTGTCGCATATTCACATACAGTATGTGGGGGGAGGTGGCCCAAAGCGGGTAAGTGGCGTAAGCGCTGGTGTGCTGTTGGACGAAACGCAATTGTCAGTGTGTGTGCATCACGAAATTATCTCGAAATTACCCAAACACTTGAGAGATTAAATTATGCCTTACAACAAATAACTGTTTGAACCAAAAAAACACCAATTTTATTGCTTTAGTTCGACAACCCCCTTATGAAATGAAATTAATTTTATTATCATAATAAAATAAAAGCTAAAACTTTTTAACCCTTAGAGTTAGCTTTCCCGCTTTGTAAGTACCGCTTCCATCTAAATTGACGAAAAAATTAAGGTGAGTTTTTACAAAAAAAAAAAAAAAAATACATATCTTAAGTAGTTTTTTTTTTTTTTATTTGTTGCCGAGTGAAAAAATAAATAAACATTCATCACAACACACATTGATAATTACTAAAAAAACAAGAAAACATTAACCAAGGAGTGCCGTAGTTGTAAACTCGCTTAACGAGTAATCGACCGTGTTTGGCAAACACAAATTTAAATGAAGTAATCACAGAGCAAAAAGAGTCAAAGGAAGGACGCATCGCTTCTATAGTTCCGTGAAATCAGTTAATCCAATGTACGCCAGGAATCGTGCCACACCACACACACGCACGAGTGGCCATAGTATACCTACGGCATCGACCCAAAGTTCGCACGGAAGATAAAGAGAGTGTTGGGCCTGTGTTTGCGCGCAGTACTGCGTATCACAGGGTACATATGGTAAGGGAGACCGCACTGCCAGCTAGTTTTCCGAGCTTGCGCGTGTGTGCAGGTACGTGGACACACAGTTGCACTAGAATAGCTGAATGACGTCCGTTTGCCATTCATCCTCCGATCTCTTGGGCCAACAGCTGGTACACGGCAACTCTACCCTTTTCTCGCTCTCTGAATTTTCAGCTCGGTGGTTCTGTATTTTCGCCCTCGTCCCGCGCTTTTTTTACCCCCCATGTTTTCCCGGGACCTGCAACGCGAGTGAGAGAGCCGGTGGAAAAAAAAGCCTCCGATGGGTGTCATTTCGCGTCCGCTCCCGGCGATTGATACGATTTTAAATCGGTGTCGACAAACGGCCCGAAAAAAGAGTGTTTTTTTTTTCTGCTGGCTGGGTGTCATCGGGCCGCGGCCCCGCGATTTTTCAGTCCGAGGGCTCTGGGGCGCGATGAATTTCGCGCTCGATTTTAATGAGTCCTGATCGTTGAAAAATGGCACAGCGGGGAAGTGAAAATTTACCGTCGCCGTTGATGGAAAACATTTGCGCGTATTGCGACGTTTTCCTTTTTTTTTCGGTCTAGCGAAAATGGCGCGATGATAAATGTAATAAATGAATGTCCAACGAGGCGAAAAAATTCGACGAGATTAATGTTTACGTGACGCTCGTTGCCATTTTATATTCGGGCGTCGCTCACGTATTTACAACATTAATTACCATCGAATGATGTCGCATTGGATCTTTTTTATGTAAATCAAACGAGACAATCTGATACGGAGGCACGAAATGGACTTTGCAACAATGTATTGCCATCAAATTACGTACAACCCAAGTATGAAATAAAAAAAGCTTCATTCTGAATATTGCATGTACAATATATACGCTTACGTTAATGCACAGCGATGCAAAAATGTTTACGCTAAAATATTTTCAACCCAAAACGAGTTATTTTACGGATTCGACAAATTTACGTCGCATTATTCCATCTGTGCGAAATTGCCGTGATTCATTTGGATGGACGGAAACTTGTAAAAGCTTTTCTGACGAATAATCAGTCTTTCGAATTAACAAAAAACGCCCTTGGTCGTATAAAAATGTCGATCTCGTGCTCGTTCAACAACACAGCCACACTGGTGCTAGTTCTCCCGAGGACACAATGGGCGCGCTCCCCATCCGTCTCCTATTCTCATTTCTCACCTCCGCGGCGTCGCGCACCTTCTCATACAAACATCCTTCCGCCCGGGCAGAACCAAGGGACCACCATTTCTACTGGCAAACGCAACCACCCCCCCAACCGTGTATATACGTACGTATGGCGAATGCCAAAGCGCCGCAGTAATAAAACGCAGCAGTGGCCAAGTTCGTCCCCTCGGAAACTCGGCTCGCTGGATTTTTAACTCTTCCTCCCTGCTCGGTACTTGTGTGTTATACCGTGAAACTTTGCAATCACTACAGGGCACGTGAATCCCACTTTTCCAAAAGGCCGATTTTCGGGTATTTATGGTCCCTCCTCGAGAGTTTTCAGTTCGGAGAGAGATAGTGCCCTCATTGTAAATGTTCTCTCGGTCTTGATTGAAATTAGAGCAAAAATTTCGTCACATTGTGTTAGTCGTAATTAATTAAATTTTCGATGCTTGGAGGCAGGAGTTTCAAAAAAAAAAAAAAAAAAACTTTGATTAAACTGCACAAAGGGCGGTATTTACCAGTTTACAACACGAATTTCGTTTGATGTACTCACCAATTATACCAAAAATTATTTATTCATTTTCGAAATTCCGGGGGTGTTCTTCAGTATACATGGGAATAACAGAAATACCAGACTCTAATTTAAGATAGGGTGGGTTACACCCCTACGCACGGATCCCAGCCCCATGTATATGCTTCATCCTCCGTGTGGACAGTGAAGGAGTGCACGTTGAAAAAATAAAGGAGGTGCACGTAGAAGGAGCCGAGAGTGAAAGCAAACACGGCGTCAATTATGCAAACGGAGGGATCGAAATTAGCGGCTGGGAGAAATCGCGAGAGCCAAGGAGTTGTCGGGGACGTATGCTCGCACGAGTGTGTATATACATATGTCTACGAATGGCACTCGGCCAGGCCGGAACTTCTGGATCGGGTCGCCTGAAAGTGCCGACTAGACGAGATGATGCGCCGACGATGTAGCCGGAGCGGGGGGCGAAGATTGCGTTGTTGACGAGACAGTATTGCAAACCCGCGTCTGGGATTAAAAGGGAGGGGAGGCGAAGGCCGCCAATCTTCCCTCTTGGACTGTATAATACTGTATGCGTTGTTTCACGTCTTGGAAAATTCGTGTCATTTTCGTTGATTCGCAATATATATATTTGTACGGCAACGCAAATTCCTTCTCCATTTTGACTTCATTTCTGACTCGCAAAAGTCGCTCAGTTTCCAGCTCCGATGCATATCTTTTATAATTATATCTCGGATGTTGATTTGAAACGGCTCTCGCTCTCCTGGCGCCTTGATTACTTCTGTATTAAAGCTCTCCGACTCGAGCGAATGATGGTATGATGAAAAAAAAAATAAGATGGATGGAAAAAATCGTAGATTACTAGCGAATAATAGAGGAAGCTTGATAAACCCTTACAAACGTGTACCGGATCAATGGAAAAGTGCAGACAAGAGGGGGGGGAGGGAGGATAAGAAACGCCGCTTTAATTAATGCAAGGAAGGCGCTGGAGGAGGAGAAAAAAAAAGGGGGGAGAAAATCTACAGATACGCATCATTAATTAAATTTTTCCGTGCCAAGAAGAGCGATGCTTTCCTCTTGGTACACGTCTGTTGTTGATTATCATTATTGTGCTCCACTACCCTACAACATTACCAACTCGGCAAATCAAGGAAAGAGAAAAATAAGACTCCACGTAATAAAGAAGCTCTTGTCCATTACGTGGATGTAGTATGGAAACGAAGATCCGAAGGAGTAGCTTCAAGAGGAACAAGAATATCTCACGTACAGCGAATGAATGAATGCAAAGCAGTTTTAGAAAAGTGCATCAATGGCGAGTTGAGCTGTCTTTAAAATTGTTCCGCTGCAAACTGCAAAAATGAATAAATTTTTTTACGTGCTGCCCTTTTTCAAACGGGAGTTTGAGAGCACAAAGTTTCTTACCAGATGTCGCGTCTCGGCTCGCTTCTCTCGGCTTGTTGTACATTTTAACTTTGCAGTTTCTTTGAAAAACTTTTCTTTTCTTTTTTTTTTTTTTTTTTTTTCTTTCTTTCATAACAAGATTTTACATTGAAAACCAACAATGACGTTAACATCAGAACGAAAGTTCAGCCAGCAACATGAAAATGACATTTAACCGGAGCAAATAAATGGCCCTTTTTGATTTGCAAATTTTTTTATCCTTCATCTCGAAAACAGCAAAGAAATTTTCAAATGAACTTGCACATTGTTCCCCGTACCGGTAACACGTTCAATTTAAAAGTGAAATAACGAAAGAAAAAAAGAAATACATCGTAAACACCAAAGTTTCGGAAGCAGTTAATGTTTGAACTGCGAAAACGTAACAGTGGAGTGGAGAGGGACAAGGTAACTACGTTTGATTTATACCAGCCCAAAGTAATATAAAGTTGTTTTAACTATTAGATGTATCGAGGCTATAACCAACAGACACCATTGAAGCGTGAAAAGAGATTAGGCCATTCGAGCGCAAAGTTGTATAGTCGGTGGGTACAGAAATTTCTCGTACACGAGCCCCTTTGCAGCATAGTGCGGAATAAATTCAAGGCACTTGCCCCGTAACTGTTACGTGATTGAAAGTTTGCCGAGGCGAAATTGGAGGTGATATAGGTACGTGTGTGTAACCCACGTAGCACGCCATTTCTTGTTATTGCTCCGCCGAATGGAAAATTAAATAAGCTTATTTGGAAGTTGTTTGATACGATTTCGCGGACGCTTAATTAATATTTAATTGAATGTTCGAGAAACTCGCACGCCACTACCGTAGCCCAGGCACATAAAGTGCATGTATAAGGTACACCTACTCGACAAATTAGGCGCTTTTGAGGCACAACTGCTTCACTGGAGGGCTTTATGTATTTGCAAGGGTAAACAATGTAAGACATGCAGTATCACAATGTTGTCATCAAGTTCGGCTCAAATCTGGTGTGTATATACCTTTACTTTCAGACCCAAACTTGACCCCTCACAATCAATAAAGTTTCACGAAGGGAAAAAAATTTGCCACACCTGGTATACCGCACAACTTGGATTACAAAGAGTTTCTTACAGTCAATATAACTTCTCAATTGGAAGTTTCAAGTGTAACTTGGTTTAAACAAGTTGTAGATCTCAATGATTTTTTCGACATATTTATTCGACACCAAGTTAAAAAAAAAAAAAAAGAAAAGTAATTTGCCAAAAGTTAGCAAAATATTACGTTAACTCTGAGATAAAATTGAGAAAGTCTTCCAAAAAAAAAAAAAAAAACTCGCACTCGCGCAAACACTTTCGGTAAGTTGTTCGCACCAATTCAACCATCGATTGTTGTCATTGTCAACGGAATCAAAGTATCGACCCCGTATCTGTATAATATATACATGCCTATTAGGACAAACATTACTTGAAAAAACTTGAGCGAGCTGATGAATTACCCGTAGCATATATTATTATACGCGTCAGTGGGATCGACAGCACGAAACAATGGCGCGGAGGGGCGAGCTTAATTGAGAGGACGCGGATCGTAATTGATTCTCATATTTCACGAGCTCAATTACGTGGAAGAATTTTTGATCCGCCCGGCCCGCGATACAACCCCGATCTGACACCCCCCGTTGCTCCTGTCCGTATTCAACGAGGGAACAACTTTGGCGTTTTACAACCCCCCCCCCCCCATCTCGCTTCGCTCACTCGAGCGGGCAAACGAAAAACTTGGCTCCTTTTGCTTATGGCAAGAGTCACTGTCCGGGGCACCGGAAGCTTCTTAGCTGATGCACCTATGTACATGTATGGTGCGGTTTGTTGGCACGCAAACTACCCGTACTTACTACCGAATCTCGGCTGTGGTTATCGACGCGCGCAAAAGCATCCAGTATCATCATTCTTTCCGTTTCTATTCCTCCGAAGCTGTTTCCCTCGAACCGCGATGCTTATGCATAATATGTAAGCGAAAGGTTCGGGTGTACGTATGTACATGCAGGTACTCGAGCGAAGGAGGGAAACAAGAGAGGAGAGTATACACGGCGCTCGTAAGTGTAGCGCTCGCCTGCGCTCGAAGGGCCCCGTAATTTATGTAATTTATGGCTCCTTTTCCCATTTTACCGTTTTCCGCGGCGCCTACCTTAATTTTATAGCTGCTGCCGCTGCGAGATCATTTCGCGTTCTTTCTTCCACTCTCTCCACGCGAGAGCGCGGACGTTTAATCGTCGTTTTTCCCTCTCGCGCAGCAACTGCAGCCATGCATCTACATCAGTGTGCACGACAGATGCTATTAACCGAGCAACCCCGTAGAAAAAGGGGCCGTGATTTCCTACATATATTACGTATTATTGTTGTGTTTCTTAACAGACGCGTGGTGGCGTTTCTCGAGATTGTGCCTTTTTTTTTTTTTTCTTTCCTCGACAATTCATTTGTGAAAAAATAATGTACCCTCCATGTATAAATGGATTCCAATGCGTTTTGTTGGGCATCCCCATAAACTAATTATGGATGTGAGCTCTTTCGGACGCGAGCTTATCTGGGTTTTTTTTGAGAATTAGATCCAGGACTCGTAGTGTCCCTTTTTTTCCCCCGTACCGGCAGCGAAATGCACATAAATATGCACCAACACGGGAAGAGGCTCTTCTCTCGAGGATCCAACGTAGCACACCGAGCTTCGACGGTGTTTCTCCCGCTCTCTGCTGCTCTGTTCGAGTAACGTAGGGGGTGGGCGGGCAGGGGGGGGGATGAGGGATTAGAAAGGGTAGCATTAAATCCCGGGGTCAGGGACGAGTAATCTCGTAAACGAGGAGCAAGCGCCGCATTAATCCGCCGCTGCTACCGCTGGTATCGCGACATTAATAAACACTTCGCGAGCTCACGTTTTCCAACCCCCCGGCGAACGCCGAGGCTTCCAGATCGCGGGGGAGAACGGCTTAGCTCTGTCCGATGTAACCCCTTGGCGCATCTATTTTTTTTTTTTTTTTTTTTTTTTTCGTCAATTTGAAATCTTGATGATGAATGGTTTTTCTCGTTTATAGAATAGAATAGAATACACCATCTTAATTTTAGGGTTGACAAAAATGGCTGTTATTTCATGTGATTTTTATCTTTATGTTTTGAATAAATTTTCGTACTGCTTTGTTTTGTTGTGAAGAGAGATTTGCATCAATCAAAAATATAGGTTCTTTAAAATTTAGCGTTGAATTAAAAAAAATCTCTTTTGAGATGGTAGTGCACGTATTTTAAACTCGAGTGCGGTACTGTGCAGAAATCTGTTTACCTTTGAGCGGATATTTTTTCTTGTGTGCTTCAACAAATGCTAAAAGATGAAGCTTTTTTCAAAATTAAAAGGGACCATTTTACATTTATTCCATGTCTTTCTGCCATATTTATTAAATTCAACAATTCAGCGAGAGATACTTGCTTTGAAGAGCTTAATTGATTTTCATAAATAGTCAAAGCACTCTCAGCTTCATCTTGAGCATAAAAGTTATGAATATGCGGGGGAAATAACTCGCTGCTACGTTGTTCTCGTGAAAAAGGTATTTTATTTTGCAATTTGTACAAAACAATGTGAATCTCTAACGTTGTACACTTTTAAGTACTTCCACAACTTGTGTGATTAAGATATTGCTACGAGAATCAGACTATTGAAAACATATAAAAACAAACTATATGCTCGTAAAACATATAGTTTGTAAAATTCAACCAAACAAATTTTACAGTTGCAGCATTATTTTAGAAATGAAACGCTAAGCCCCTAAAAGCTTTTATACTTGTATTAAACAAAGGTAAAAAATCCGTGCTCGTGTTTCCACCCCGAAAGATAACACGATAAAAAAAATTTGGTCTCCAAACGCTGGCGTGTTATTTTTTTTGCGAAACGTGCCGTACGATAAATAAGCGCTTCTAAACCATCGCACTAACAATGACCCAGACTTAGCCCGTCCGTCCGCTTTGTATGGTTTTGGGTTACGGAATTTTTTTTTTCCCTCTTCTTTTTCTCCCTCGAATTATACACCGAATCCAGCTTTTCTCTTTGTTTTTCTTTAGTGATTTTTTTTTTTTTTTTTTTTTTTTCCAAGTTGCTTCTTTTCTCGTGATTTTCCTGCACAAGCTCACGTGTATTATACATATGTTTCGTATAAACCGCTTCGCCGTGGTTTAATGAAAAATTATCGCACGCTTGCCCTCGTCCAAGTTTGAATCGACCTCTCTTAATTACAATTTTTTTTTTTTTTTCCTAGTAGAGCTAAGTAAATAAGTACAGGCAAATCGAGGTACTTTTTTTCTCATTGATTTCAAATACACTCTCCGCAGAAAGTCTGAATTTCAATTTACATTTTTTTTTCTTTCCAATCGTCTAAATATATTTTCCCGATGCATAAATGCCAAGAAACTTTCGGCGTTAATTAGTGAATAATATTGAGCCGAACCGAGTTGCCGAGGAAAAATAAAAATAAATCAGCTCAAGCGAGTGCAGTAAACCTTATCGGCCCATCTCCCTGAGAAATAGGTAAGTCGTGCATCCTTAAAAAGTCTATTAGCTGTGCTATTCAAAGGCCACCAATGAATTCCTTTTACTTTATCTTATCTGGGCAATGTCGGGGTGCCCTACTCTGGAAAAGGGCACGCGATAACAATATCCATGATACTCATCTTAATGAAGCCCATCCCGAGAAGCATATGATTTCCGGAACTCCCGTGCAGCTACGCCCGCGATTTCCCGACGAAAGACTACATAAAGATGTAAGGCCACTGGATTTGCTTTGCGCGATATGTCTCTCTGAATTTCAAGGCCTTTGACGCCTAATTGCAATCCAAATTGCTTTTCTTGGGTTGTAATTGTTTTGGGGAAACAGTTCAAGATTTAATCCAAGTACTCGCTCTGCTTTTAGTAATTTGGAATTGAAATCTATTTTAATCTTTTTTGTCTAAAGACATTTACTTAAACCCTCGAAATGTTGTAAATCCAAGGGGGATTTCAATCATTTTAAATGGGATTTTAATAACAAATCAAGCGTGAATTTCTGATTAAAAATTGGTCAACTTTGATAGCTTTTTAAAGGGTTTTGAAATTCGAATATACATGTAAAAGTATCAAACAAATTTTGTGGTGAAAAACAATTGGAAAGTAAGTTGATTTTATTTTCTACCCTAGCTTATCGGTGAAACGTACTTTACACCTGATTGAGATCTGTTAGTTGGCTCAACCTCATTTGTTGAAATGAATCAAAGACTTTGATAAAAGGATACTTTAAAAAAAGTTATTTAAGGTTGCGTGACTATCATGAAAACATAAATTTAATTCAGCATAAAGGAATTTTAGCAGATGTACAGCAAAACAGTAAGAGAAATTAATAATAATGGATAAACGTAAAAAAGTCAAAGCCTTTTAGGTAGAAGAGATTTCAGGGATAGTAAGTAGTGTAAGAATACAATGTTTTTTGTGTGCTAATGCAGAAAACGTGTTGCCATGGTAGTTTTCTAACTCCATACAAGCTTTATTGAATTAATTCATAGTAACTTCAAAACTGACCTATCCAACAGTGCCCGAAAAATTTCTGGAAAACTTGAAATAGCTGTTTTTTCAACTGCCAAAGATTAAATGCAACAATTTCAATTTCGCAAACAACAAAACAAAAAAAATCCTATTTTTAACGGATCGCGTGAAAAACCACTGTGATAGACAATATGTTCAAAGAAAAATTGTAATCCGCTGCGGTGCATGAATTTGTTTGAAGAGCCTCCAGGTGTATTTGAGATTTTTCATTACTTTAGAATTGACAGCGTTTTTTTTTATCCATACGTGTGAGCGATCAAAAGTGTGTTCCAGCCACCTTCGTACGATGTTTATTTTAGAAAAAAACGTTTTACAGATTAAAATACTCCTGATAAGAGAAGCTATCGCTGAAATTCCGTAATTATGGAAATTACCATCCGTAAATATCCTTTGATTAATTTTACGTAATAATTGTACATACAAAAAATAGTCACAAAAAAAAACGTAAATGAATTTTGAGTTATCGGGCTCGGTTGAGTGTAAGGCGGGCGAGGCTGCATTTCACGGTAATCCGGAAAAATGTCACCGCTCGATTGGAGATTATCGAATTTCGGGGTAAACAATTTATAAAATTTTTCACTCCCACAGACACGCCTAATTTATCTTCCCCCGGATACCTTTGAGGGCTCGGAGCCCAGTTTTTCTCCTTCCTTTTTACAATCAATTTCCCGAAAGCCGCGCGCAGAGTAGAGCACATCAGGGAAGAGCCATTTCTTTCAGCCTCTCCTCTTTTTACATGACAGCGCCGCTCGTTCGGCATACGCGACGAGGCAATATGTCAAGGTCCCTCTTTGCCGATCTTCTTTCACTTTGTAAAGCCCGGCCGACCAGCTATGCTAGTCTCTCTTGTGCAATTTTCCCCACCACCACCCCTCGCTCACACGCGTCAGATTTGCTCTTTTTTTCTCTCATGTCGCGCGAGCTTCCGCGTAATCCCCCGACGGCTCACGCGATGCTTCATTCATCCTCATGATAACATAACGCACTCGGCTTACTTCATTGTTTTACAAAAGTCTCTGATGCGAAATACAACATCCATACGTTGCTTTACAGTATCTACAGCGAAATCGAGACGGCACGAGGTCGAGGGGCCATTTTTATCCCTGGAAAATTTTCACAGCCAAGCAACGGTGCTTTTAACGCGATGAAAAACACTTTGGATGCCACTAAAGTGGAGAAAGTAAAAATGACCGTAATCTTGGTATAAATGTAAAGCAAGTTTTTCTCCGTGACGATGACAATCTCACAAAAATGAACCCAAGAACGTATAGACGAGGCTACATAGATGCTCTGAGTCGGCCGGCGTGTATAAATTAATTTACCCGAACTGCTAGCTCAGCCCCGGGGGTAGTAAAGTAACAACCCTCGGGGTCAAAGTACGTATAATCATTGTCTTTGGGGGAAAATATTCCTGAAAAAAAGTGCGAGGAAAGTTATATCTGCGCCACGCGCATGCAAAGGTATACGCGAGCCGAAGAAGCAAGAAGAGAGTGCTCGAGCAAAGTTTTCATCGAGTTTGAAAGCTCACTCTGGTATTTCTCCCCGGCAATACGAAAATTGTTGGCCGTAGCTGTGTGTACAGCCTATACCCGACACCACCGTACTTTTCTTTTCTTTTCTCCACCCCCAGCCTACATAGTACACACTCTCTCTCACACACGCGCGCCTCGAAACAGTTATATTCCCAGTTTTTTCCTCTTGGAATTTTCCTCGTTGGCGTTGGTCGGGAGCTCGATTCCGCGTAATTAACTTTTACAAGTTCCCCGGGGCTGGGCGAGAGAGCGAAATCCCGCAGTTACGTAATCGTTTAATTTTACAAACTTCGCTCCCACTTGGGCCCCTACACGCGTGCGTGTGGTACATAGATGTATACTCCTCGGGCGAGTCCTCCCGCGCCATCAAGGAAAGAAAAGTCCCCGTGGGAATCATTCCAGCACATTAACGCGCCGCTTGTTAAGAAAGCCCTGGTACCCTCCCCCCCCCAACATGTATACACACACTATACTCACGTGCACGTGTGTGTAGGTACACGCGAGCCGCAACGACGAGTTATGTACGTACGCGTGGGGCCAAATTTGTATCACGGAAGTGAGCCCGGCGCGCGTGGCGTGCAAACTTCTGGGGCGCAATCACTCGGGCGGGAGGAAGAAGGACCTCGTTCGCCGGCGCTAAACAACTTTGCCCGCGAAAATCTTTTCGGGGCAATCACTCGGAGACCAAAGCTCGCCAGATGTGCCCACCACGAGCTCTCGAGGACCTGGTGTGTATACGTAGCACACTATATATATACCCGGACGAAAGAGAGTATGGGAGGGGGAGGGAGGAAAAAAAAGAGGATCGAAGGCTGAGCGGAAAAACAAGAGTCGTCGTCGTCGTCGGCCGTAAGTCCTGTAGGTGCGGCGGGGGAGAGACAAACATTGGGATTCCGGGATCGTCCCCGGCAATTAACCGATCGCTGGCTCCCTCCCCAACTACTACTACTACTTTTTTTCATTTTTTGGCGTCGCTACTCCTCCCGTCTAACGTGCTAAGTTGCACGGCAAACATCGGCCGACGGCCCGCACGAGTAAATAAAACTCGAACGCGCGGGTATGACCCCGAGATATGTGTAACCTACGTGTAAACAATATCGCGATTTATAAGGTATATACACGAGATCGCGCCGCGAATTTATATTCACATCGTTGTAGATGCACACGAGCCGGTCGGATAAACGGGCTTTCGAGCAGGTACATTACAAGTGGGAGCCGACGCGGCCGCAAAGAAATGGCCGGCATTGCAATTTCGGATCGATACACGCGAGGGTGTGTTATACACGGGGTTGCTACAGTCTAGGTACAAGCGCCAGGCGCGAGATCTGCATTTAATCACGTGCATTACTCTTCCTTCCTTCCAACATCCCCGTGAATCCCCGCTGTGTGTGTGTGTGCCTGCTTCCTAGAAATAAATCCCCGAGCGCAACATCATCCTCCTCCATGCAGCGGTGCGCGTTACAGGCCGCATTGTATTATACGCGAGAGTTTGGTAATAATAGTATAGCAGCACGCGCTGAAGGTCCCCTCTCCCTACCCCGTGGCTCTTCGAGGTTATTTAATATGCAGTTTTAGCATCAGAGGGAAAGAGAGCGCGAGCGGGAGGAAAGTTTGATTACTTTTTTCGGAGCGCCAACTCGCTAATGGGCTTCTCTCGGCTGCTCGGTGCCTGCAAATACTAATTGGGGAGGGGGGGGGCCGGTGAAAATTTCGTGCCGAGCCGGGTTGGTATACACACACCTCTCGCTAATATACCTACAGGGGTGGGGGGGGGATGCAAGGGAGCACGCGCCGGGAAAGCTAATCATTGGCGCTTGCCACTGTGTGTGTACCGCGGGGTTGCACTAAGTTTTCTTCTGGGCGGGCTGTTGAAGTGACAGAGGAGCACGGGGGGGCGAACAGGACGTTAGTGAAAAATTTGCATCCGATGCGGGGAAGGCCTGTAACTTTCGCAAGTTTCGTAATAGCCCGTGGGAAGGAAGGGAAACGTGGGTGTATAGGTACAGTTGTTTGCGGACTTGAATTAAAATACGGAAAAAAAACAGCACTCTATTCGAAACTTTTAACCCCCCCCCCCTCTGTGTATCGTGAAATTAAATTAAAATCACCGCACCCTCATCGGTTCAATGGATTGTTTAGTATGAAATTGAAATATAATATTTTAACATCCAAACCGTTTAGACCGCTGTTAATTAATTGAGGATCGAATGATGATTGATGAATTATTAATACATTTTCCTGCGATGAAATGAAGGATTTCTCAACCGTGAAATTTTGTACCAACAAAAAATTTTATCAAGTTTTTATTAACTTACTCTATTGTTTGTTATAATTACGAATTTTTGAAAATGGCGCAGCGAGTACTTTTTTTTTCCATTTCCAAGTTAAAAAATATATTCAATTGATGAAAGAATAAAAAACCATTTGACCAAGCAGCCGCTATCATAGCCGTGAAACTCAATACCGTCCGTGCAAGGAAATTACAAACACAAGGTGAATTCACCGTGGGTATGGGCGCACCGAAAGAACAATCAGTACGTAGTCAAAGCCACAACCGGAGCTCTGTCGTACGGGTAACCGGACAGCTGTAGGACAAATTTAATGTCCCGGCGTATAAACGCAAGCACAAAGGGATTGTAGACGGACGCGTCTGCCGGTCAACACTCAGTTGGATTATGGTCAAAACGTACATATATCACCGCGTATACTATTAATCGCACCTACCGCAAAGCAAGATAAGCAAAAGAACAGATCCAGGACCACAGCCGTATTTTCCGGGCGATGCAGGCTCTCTTACCATCCGTGTAGCTATCGTCATCAGCGCAGTAAAATCGAGAATTATACTACTGGTGGAGAAAGGGTGAAAGAGGAGTCTCCCGGTCCTTTGGCTGGTATGTATACCTATACATATGCTCTTTCAAGACCTCCTCAGAGAGACAGGAGTAACGACCTGGACGTAACAATGATCGAAGGCGCGGGTGCACAGCATCCACATTGCAGCCACAGCTTCGGGGTACGACGAATGAAGGGGGTGGAGGGGGGGGGTGGAATCGAACGAGAACGAGCTGTTGTTTGCAGAGCGAAATTGGGACTCGTCCCCCTTTCCTCCTCGTGCTTTGCCTTTGACTCCACCCACCCCCCTTTCCTTCTCTCTCTCTCTTTCACGGTGGCTGCTGCCGAGATTCGCCCAAATGCGATTTAACGAATTGAAGTTTCACGAATAAATTCCCGTCCGAATCGCTTGGCGACCTTTTTTTTTTGGTTTTCCCATCTCGAACGTCCACCACATAGGGATCGGATGGTGTTACAACGCGAAAAAATGCATTCTAAAATTAAATGGACCAAACGAAGGTGTTAGATCCTGAATACGTACAGCCACATGTTTAAGCTCGCTCTTTTGCTCGAGGGGGGTCCTCAATTTCAGCAGAGAGAAATGAAATTACCGGAAAATCAACGGCCAAAAAGTAGGAGGGGGAGAGTCGGACGGAGGAGCTTCTTATTTTCGCCGTCCCAGCGATGAATTTACGGGCGTGACGCTCCATACGAAGCGTCTATACGGGGTGGAGTTCAATTATCAAGCAGTGTACTGCGAGGGGTCTCGACCTTGCCTTGTACGTACATTGCGGCCCATGTCCGATCGGAAATAGAAAGCCGGCGCGACGTCGCTTCCTCTTCCATCGGCTGTATGAGTTGTTGCCTATACGTGTATACGGACTACTGTCTGACCCTTTCGCGCAACCTCGTTACGGGAGACGCCTATGACGACCGATTACTACTAGCCCGCCACATTTTTTAAAATTTTTCTTATATTTTTTTTACCGCTAGCTATATTTGTTTGTTTTTCTTTTTCCTCGGCTTTTCCAACAACATCAGTCGTACAGTGTATGTTTGTTTGTTTTTTTTTTTGTCCGTAAAACGCGTGTGTGTTTTCCCCAGTGCCATTTTTACGAAACCCCTCGGAACAATACGTGTAATAACAGAGTCAGTTATCCCCGACTGTTTGCAGTCAGGTGCACAGGTACGCGTGTATGAATACGTCGTTTAGTTACAAATACACAGCCGTACACCTTATACATATATGCCATACGAGGGTGCATATAGGAATTTATGAAAGTATTAGTGAGCTGCCGGAGCGTATGTGCAAACACGAGCTGAAAGCGTCGTGTCGTCGCCTGTTGACGCACACAAATGTGATCGCTCGATTGCCGGTGCAGTACACGAGGAAAAGTATAAAACTCCAATGGATCCCATTGTAAATGTATCGACGCGAATTCGAGGATCGTTTGCCAAAAGTTTTTTATAATCACCGGGTTGTGGCGCGGGGGGTTGCGAATGCGCGAACTGAAGCGGTAAGGGTCGAGGGGTGATATTTTTATATATACACTCGAACGAAATACGTATATAGGTATATCCAAGTCGAGATTAACGAGGTCAAGGGAAACGCGTGACTTTGAATTTGCAGCGAAACGCTATAGGAATTTTTTTTCTTCAACAACGCGACGAAACGACTTATGTCGTGGAAAATACAACACCGCTCAATTTGACTAAAAATATACATGAATTATAATACTTTGCATGTATACTTTGGTTTTTTTCTTCCCTGAAAATTAAAAGTTTTACATAATAATAACAGTTCGCAGCTCCAATTTGTAACTTTGGTGCAAAGCAAGTATCGAGTGTCAAGCTCCCGAGGCTTAAAGTATAGACTCGCGAAGAGACTGTTACGGTAATCCCCCGCGCCGTAGTACAAAGAGAGTAGGTGTACATACAAAGCACACTCATATCCATTACTGCATGTATACACGGAGGCTTTGCCTCAAGAGAGAGATGTACAAAAGCACATAGGCAAAGGGCTCGATATGCCCCAGTCAGTTTCCATAGATAATCAACGCTCTCGTTTGTCTCGTCAAACCCGCGGAGGGTATTATCTTATCAGGACCACAAATGCATAGGGGAAGTTTTATTTGCCGAAGCTTATACCGGCACACGTGGCGTTAATCTCGCGGGCTGGGTATCTCGGGGCGTTTGGAGAAAGAGTGCGCGGGATTAGAAAGACGCGCGAGCCCGGAAAAATACGGGGAATCGATATCTGTAGAGGGAGAAAAAACAGCGATGCACGGGCTCCTCCTCCTCGGCTCTACTCTCGAGATTACTTACACCACCTGCTGCTGATGCGTGACTTCTTTAAGAGCCACTGTGTGTACAGTATACACAGCGCGCAGGAGTGTGGTGTCGTTGCAGCCGGGATTTTTCGAAGCTCTCGCCCATATTGCAAGCTCTTCGTTTGTTTGTCTGTTTGCCAGAGAAGCACGAGGAAACGGAGGGAGATCGATGCCCCCCTCCCCCCCGAGAGTGTTTGCGTGCGTATACGTACGCGCAGTGGGTATTACATAGCGCGTCTCCCGCGAGAATTAAAGGGTTGGGTTTCGCCACTCTTGTACATAATAATTAATCGTTGTGATTGTTCGTAGGGTCGGAGAGGAGGTGACAGTGCCCACTGTCACACATAGATTAATAAACCCATACAGGGGGTAAAGGGGGGAGGGTGCTCTATCCGTGCACAATGTATTATCGATGATCGAGCCCCCCCCCCCCACATTGGGACTAGAATTTAAACACGGCTACTGCCCCCAGCTTTGAGCAAGCAAGGCGTTGTCCGCTGTGTGCATTACACGGGCTCTATCGTTTCCCGTTGTTACACCCTGTACCTATATATTACGTGCTCTTACTGTATATATGGTCGATTGGAAAACTCGAGATGTGATGTAATTTCGAGTTATTTGTTCAAATACAGAGTGGGCACTCTGAGAGAGAGAGAGAGAGAAATAACTTTTTGGTCGAGTCGAGAAACCAACGTGTTTACCTTTTAATCGAGTCTCTCAGCATATAGGTGCATCGAAAAAACAGCGAGTTAGTCAAACGCGGCCAAAGGGTAGAACCGGTGCTTGTGGAGTCTGTATGTGTGTATAGTATAATGTACTGTGGCAATGTTTGTATAATCTGGTGCCAAACGCAGCTCTGGGCAAAAGGACAAATTTGTTATCGAAAGCTTTGAGCGTGAGATGAAAAAACGAAACTGAAAATTCTCGTGATTTCTATGTTGTCCCCCCCCCCCCTCAAACGCAAATATCCATCTGATGTATAGTCGAGCGCGTGGAAAACGTATTTTCGGGGCCAAACAGGCACGTCGGTGTAAATCGTTGGGAATTTCAACGTGAAATCGGCAGCCCGTCCTACATTGTAAAAATATACATTCGATAACTCGATCCATCCCGATAATGACGGATGGTTAGATAACAACTGATGACGACAAAATTGACTAAAAGTGAGATCGATGTAGAGCAACTGTTGCATGTGATGAGAGAGTCAGAGCACCTGAGGATTTTACGGGTAGGGGAACGATAATAGATACCGACATTTTATATTGTCCTCTGAAACTATAGAAGGTAGGTATTGCTGCAAACCTGCATGCGGATAAAAGTACATGATATGAGTATTCACGGCAGAGGACCGCAAAAGTAAGTATAGCATAATATCTACTTTTGTGCTGTAACCCTGCACATACAGCTCGGTCGGATTATCTTTTTTTTTTTTTTTTTTCTGTCCCTGCCTCTGTTAATTATACCTACACTCAACGAGCGCGGGAGGCTGTTTTGTCGCTGTTGCTTTGGACAATAACATATGAGCTTTTGGATTTTCTTTCTCTCGTTGATGCGTTCACTCGTGATGTGTCCACTGACTGTTTAATTATGGCTTGTTATTACTAACGAATAGCCTGAGCGCGTGTAGGTACACTGGTGTGGGTAATATACTAATCCGTCGAATACACCGAGTGACGCACTCGGACTATATAATGTATATACTTTACTAGGCTTGTCGAATTTTTCAAGGACCCCGAGCTCGCTAGTGCACCTGATGCTTCGAGTTCTCGGCTTCGAAGTTTAGCCAAAAGAGCACGCTCTTCCTCAGCTAATTCGGGAAAATTTAAAAAGTTTTGCGAGCACTGGGACGAAATGTACCGCGACGCGGTATATTTATCCGATTGAACGTGCCCTCGTGTATATATAAAGCGCGGCTCGTAGCTTTGAAAGTTAAATCAACTTCTCGACGAAGCAGCTGAAAGAAACAAAAGACCGGATCGTAGTAAAAAAGGCGGGTTTTACAGAAGAGGGGCCGCTTTCAGGGAATATAACGCCGAAGAGGGTGGTATTGAATCAAACGGATGATCAAACAGAGCAGTTAGCCCGAATCATCGCGGTCGATTGCCGGTTCACCGGCTGTTGAGACAAGCGCGCCTTTTTTTTTTTTTTTATTTCCGCGGCTGAATCTGATTTGCTCCGTAGAAAAAAATTTGCCCTCCCTTTTTCCACTGTCACCCCCCCCCCCCAAGATGCTTTTTCTTCGTCTTTGCTCGGGAAATCCCGGCGCTTTGTGAACGTAATCGAAATGCCGGCTTCTCCCTTGGCGTCTGTCTGTATCGGGCCCCCCATTGTTCGCTGGTTGCCTTGGGTTTATTTGGAAAATTGAAAAAAATCAATCGCCAATGAAATAATCCGGTGGGACGTGGATGCTTTGTCCCATCTCCTTCTGTGTCTACGGGCCACTGTGGTAATCCGTATTCGATCGATAATCAGTGCTGCCTTCGATTTTCGATAACAGATTTTGATGGATTGAAAAATATTAAAAAAAAAAAAAAAAGAAGCGGAGTTATTATTGGAGGCAACGTCGATGGATGTTATCGATCACCGCAAAATTACCCAATTTACTTTTGAATCCGTAAATTGCCACATAAAATGTAAAAATGAGGTTTCAAAGGGTACACGCCTCTCAGCTCCGCGGAGTAAATCGAAAATCCAAATATTACAATCATCTGTGCTGGGAGGAAAAGGAAAGGGAGCTACTAGCGCCGAGATATGAGTTTTGCGCCGTGATTGACGCAAAAGTCAAAAGGCAAAAGTAAATTAATGCCGGCGGTCGGGGGGTTACGGTGCATCGGCAGTACGTTATATTTTGCTCTTCGCCGCGCAAAGGAAAAAGAAAAAGAGGGTCTTGCGTTCGCGCACGTCGTCATAAATATTGGCACCATAAATTTCGAGCCGCAGCGGAGCTCCGCGGGAGTTACGTACATATTGCCGCGTCCTGTCGTTCCGGCGCCCCGAGATCCGCTCGCTATTGCGATTTTTCTTCATTTCCTCTGCCTACTTCCATCTCGCCCGCTCTCCCTACCTTTTTTTTTTCTTTCTCTTTTTTTCAACTTTCCCCTGTCGCTGTACATATAGTCTCTAGTCGACGAACCAGCCGGAGATATGTGCGCGCGTTATACGTTATCCGCGCTCGCGTCTTCGAGGAACCGGCGTATAATTTACGTCCCTCCTCGCGACGGTCTTGGCCATTAACGGTACCTGGATACGTACGCACCCAACTGAGCATTGAAAACTAGCTCGTTCAAACCGAGACTCTGTAGGTTTCGTGATTTTTCTGGAAAAAGGGTTTTTTGGCGAAACACTCAATTATCTCCTTTGTGAAATCAGCTGCACAAGGGGTAAGACACCGGGAGAGATTTGGGCCAACGAAAGAAATTATCGTTTGCACGACGTCGGAAAAAATACGCGCACGAGTATTATATATAAACAACTCCGGAGGTAACACGTGTTGTGTTATAAAGATAAGAAATTTTCCAATATAACTGAGCGATGGAGTTTCGGTGACATTGCCGATGAGCAAAACGGTGAAAAGTCATCGGAGTTTCGTGGCTGTTAGACTCGTTCACTATAAGTGTATGTGTATAGTGTAATTTTTCAACGTGTCAGGTTAGTCTCGAAATAAAGTTTTTCCTACCATTTTTGTCCCAAAAATTCTTTAACTACTTAACATAACATCACCCCCAAGCTCTAATCACGAATTTCACTTTGTTTTCGAGTAACCATGGAAGGTTACTTATAAAGCCAAAAGAAATTTGCAAGTAGTTCCAAAAATCATACATTGTTTGAATCCTTCTTGTTAATGGTAGGTCGTCACCTTACGAAGCCTGTTCATTCGAGATTTAGTGGCTCTAAGCTGATCACTGATAAAAATAATTTGTACTTTAAGAGAAATGAAATACAAAAATACTGATTATTTTTTTGAAAGTTAAAAGAAAGTAAACCTCTGATTAAAACACTCGGGACTTGGCACACAAAGTGAATCCAAGCTTTGTCGTTCTTTTAAATTTTCGAGGCAAGAGTCTTAGTTTCGTACTGAAAAAAAAAAAAAAAAAAAAAAAAAAAAATCCAATTTGCGAACTAACGCTCTTGCCTTTCAAAAACCCACGCCAGCGGACCATACCCGCTATAACGCGATATTGATGGTCCGCCAATAACAGCGGGCGGGTAAAAACTTCCGCAAAGTCGAGAGCACCGTTTTCCCAGAGGGTGCGATAAATTGACGGGCCCCGAAAAAGGTCCTCCTCTCGAAATCGGCCATCCGTCAGGTCCGCCTGGTCGCCGCACCGCTGCAAATAAATCGCGGCTCCTATATGGCCCGTCGAACGACGCGCGACGCCGGGCGTTAACTCGACACTTCCGGCGCAGGTACACCACTGTCATTTCCTATTTACCCGTGGACAGTCAATGAAAACCGGGGGATTGATAAGTACGAGCTCCCAGCAGATTGTCAAAGAGCTGTTGTTATCGCTCATTTTAACGAGCAGTGTGGAAAACACGCAGGTGGCATCATAATCATAATACGATGCGTGTCCAATGTGCACGTTTACGCACCTCGTACCTACTAGGTGGCGCGAGTTTACAAGTATACATCGAATTCGCGGGTTTGTATAGAAAAAATTCGCCCAATACCATTCGAATGGACCGCAGAGTGGTCTGCATAATGCGCTGCGCGTGGGGAAAGAAATTTACACGTGAGTATATAGGTATATAGGTACAATCAATCCCGGGTGCACAATGACCAGAGAGTATAGCACAGAGGAGATACGGCTGGGCTCTACATGGGAGGCAGAAATGGTTATGCGATGCGTATAACGTTGCGACGGTGAGATGGACTGAGAGAGAAGAGGAGGTGGCGTGCGTGTGCGGCTTTGCGGAGAGCGCGGGCATGGTGGGTTCGCATTTAAATTCGATACATTGATCGGCAATGGGCGCAACCTCTCGTGTGCGTACGTGCCTTCCTACGAGGTATGTAATATATTCACTGCTGCTTCCGCACGAGCTCCCGACGACCCGCTGGAGCTGTACTTATTCATCCCAATGAGTTGACGATTGTGGATACGGCTGTACACGCCTGTGCTGCAAACCATTTGCGCGGTGGATAAGTATACAGGAGGCAAAGGTGTGCAACAAAAGTGCCCTCGCTTTTGTCTCGGCCGCCGTTGGAGGAGAGCGCCAATATTGCCCAAATTGTTCCGGATATTGAAAATCTCGGGTGTATGTATGCGCCGGCTCGTTGCACGGTCCGACTGTATGCCGAAGCCGTTGCTCGAAATTGTGAAACGCTTGGGCACAATGGTTTCCGAGTCGATCGAGCGGCTTTTATCTTGCAAATCGCTTAAAAATGTACGAATCCTCGGTGTCGGGCAACGTATAGTATAGTATAGTATAGTATAGTATAAGTCTTTATTTCAGCCAGGGGGTACAACCACGTATGGCTTCAAGGGATTATTACAATGTATGTATTAAAAATAAAATATAAACAATTAGTTAATACAAGTTAGTACGCAAATTAATAGGTAAATACATAAAGAATGTGAATACATTTGAGTTAACAATTAGTGTTTAAAAGAAAGAACAAAAGAGAAAAATTAATTAAACAATTTCATTCAAAGATAAGAATTAGAAGTTTATAATCTAGGTAGAAATCCGGTATTCAGTATCCCACTCACTCTTGTCTTGGTTTAGGAGAAACGCAAATAGGAAAGTTTTAAAGCTATTTATTTTAGATGCGTGAAATACAGTTTGATGAAGTTTATTTATGAAAATCGATGATTGAACAGCGAAGGATCGTCTCATAGATTCAGTTCTGGAGTAAGGTATAATGAGATAATCCATGGGAAAACGAGTAGACCGTCTAAGATCTGTAAAATTAGATGTTAATCGATAAAGGGACATAATATATGATGGACATTCATGCGCTAAAACTGAATACAATATAGTTGAACCGTCCATATTTAAATACATATATTGACGCGAAGAAAGGTAAAATGTACGAGTCGAGTGTTGTTTGATGAAACTTTGTCTACCGGCTCATCGTGATTTAAAATTTTTTGTGACTCGACAGGATGTCCGTATAAGAGATGGCTACTGAGATATTACTTATCGGCGTGTAGCAACACGTGATTTTACGATACATCGCTTACTATTTATTTTTCGTTGCGAATCATGCAGTGAATCTAACGACCGACGATGATGACGCACGTAACAATAATTTTCGTGCAGAAAAAAAAAATTAACAGTAAGTTTTGTATATTTATGAAAGTCATACACACGTATGAATGTTATTACGAATCAAACAAGCATTTACATTGCGCTTAGTTTCCAAGATAATTTGACGAGTATGAGGCAAGCGCTCAAAATTAATAATCGAGCTGTAGTTTTAAAAGACGAATTACACAAGTCCGTGCTACAGCTGGTAGATACCATCACGAACTCTTCTGTTGGATTGTAATGATAATTATCTATGTTTCTTTCGCACTTTTTGAACACTACCTCCTGGCCTTTGTATTCTAAAATGGACGTACAATTTATCGTCATTAAACGAAGTGACAAAAAAAAAAAAATAAATAAATAAATAAATTAGTCGCTTATGCGTGGCTCACTTACTGAACTTCTCTGTCAAACACACCCAGTCCTCCGAATCGTCTTTAACTGACGATGTATTGTCATGTGGTTTTTCATGATTTAGTGGATTGCATTCCAGAGGAAACGAATTTTTGGAATTGCTCAGACAATCCGAAGGGTATCCGATACAATGATAGCACTTCAATCCAAGCGCTGTAAAGAAAAATATTATCGTGTACAAAGAAGTCAGCGCCCCGTAGGAAAAAAAAAAACAGTGGAAAATTTTTACTTTCGTTTCCGTACTGAGGAACGGAAGAACACATTGTCGTCGAACAGTTTGACGCAGAGGTGAACTACCTTCTTTTTTCTTATCAAAAAAAAGGTAAAAATAAATTAGTTTTTACCTCTGCTTGAACAGTGCAAAAAAACCAGAGTAAATCCAATGGTTTTCCAAGGAAACAACATTTCGTCGCTCGAAGGCTGTACGACAGCATGAGTTTTCTTCAACGTTTCGCTTTGACTCAGGAATAAGAAGTAATGTCACTAATCGTTTTCTCACTGATAACATTTATCAAGAGTTACTATAGATAGCGCCCCGCTCACTTTAGAGTATTTAATAATGTATATATAGTTTCCGGAAAAAAAGGCCTAAATATTTTTGTTTTAAAGTACAATAGGTAAAAAATTAGAGTTGAGTTATACTTGAGGCATCTCATCTCCGACAATGGATTTTTTGATACTCTCAACTACAATTATGAGACACAAGTATCGGGCAATCATCTTTCTGCACTTGAAATAACTATAAGTTCACAATACAGTTATACGCTGATCAAATATTGATGCCCATTCACTTTTTTGTAGTAAAATTTCACAATTTCCCAATTGTATACTTATGGTTGGTAAAAATAGTACATTTTCACTACGAAATAATTAACATTCACTATTTCTACAGGTTACAGTTTCACTAACTTGATTAATTGTTGGTTACACTCGAAATAACATTTGTACGCGGTATACACTTGACTCTCCGATCAGCTAATGATGAGATCCCAGATAAACGTTTGAAACACGAGATTATATAGGTGTTGACTGCAGATAAATAACTTTTTTTTTTTTTTTTTTTTTTTCCACTATTTGCTTAGTAAACTAAATTTTCACCATTTCAAATTTAGAGCACCAATCTTAAGAATAATCATTTGTTTTACAATTTGGCTGATAAAATAACGTTTAATCTTGGCTCCAAAGAATCCCTTTACTTGTATAAATATACAGAGCACGCGGCACACGAATGGCACATCCCGAGCGCGTGGCGCATTGCGCGATCCGGCCACGACGCGTACGTATGCACGATCGCCCGATACCCTTGGAAGTGTAAGCACGTATAACTATACAACGAGCCGATGGTCCGATAATTTGGTGACGAGCCAGCTTGCGTCGGCGATTCCCCGGATCAAACACTGCACGCGCAATATGCAGGATATGCACGCGCGCACGAGTTGGACAAAAAGCCTCGGCTCCAAAAAATGCTTCGGAGCCAAAAAATGAAACGGGGGAAAAAAAGTAGAGAGGAAAATAATCCCGAGACGATGGAGTAAGAAGGAGCTAAGGGGGGGGTGGGAGAGGAGAGGTGCTTTGTTCCGGCTCCAATCGGATCTGCTGAATTATTTATCGGAGTGCGCGAAAGCTGAACGTCCGTTTGGGAGTTGGAGAGGCTAGACGGATGATGCTCCTTGCCCTTCCGACTCACCTCCTCCAAGCCGGCGTTGAAATAATGATAATGAGGCCGGCTGATGCGGCTCACGTATACACACCTCTAGTGCTACAACTGCACGGCCAGCTTTTCCCTCATCCCCGGCGCGCCTAGTTTATCGCTGTCAACGTTACCCATTTCCCCCCTCGACTGTAGCACCTGCGCGCTGTACACACAACGCGTAGCTATATATACATACACCTACCTCATTGATAACGAGGGAGGCGCGCTCGTCCTCTGTTTCTTTCTTTCGGGCTTTCGCTCGATTTTTCTCCCGAAACGTGTAGCGTGTGATGCACCCTTATCATTCAGAGCGCGGGGCCATTTCTCATCGGCCCCGTGTGTTTTTCCGCCCCTCGCGATTCTAAGTAGACGCGCTCGCCCACCCGCGCTCCTCGCGAGCTTCGCAAGTATATTTTATGTTACTGCGATCCCTTCGCGTTTTGGCAAGCTGCACCCGGCTCTCTAGCTCCACGCGGGTATTACCAGATATCGGGGCGCTCTCTTTTTCCGGTCGTTAGCTCCCGAGCTCTCGGCCTGGTATATACTCGATTTTCCGCGAGTTATTGGATTTTCGGGGATTTGCCTGCACGCGCGGAGAAAAAATACCACCCCACCTCGAGTGCATTGTTAGTCCTCGTCGTTAAAATTCGCCCTCGGCCGGGTACAGCTTATACGTATGGAACATGGAGAACACCGGTGTTTTGTGTTTGTTGGTTGTTCCCAATCGTGGGAGGGGGGAAATCAACGTCGCAAACTCTGTGTGCACAAACACGGTTGGCTGAAGGATAATATTGAAAATGCCATTATTAGCTTTGTTACTCGCGGTCCGTTGAAATTCTCCTTGACGAGGATCCTTTTGAATATTTTGGTCGTCGCGTAATCGAGTCTAGAGAACATGTAGTGCGTAAAATCTCGCATTGTTTTTTTAGCAAAACGGGAAATTCGAAAAACGTGTGTTCACACTTGTATTTTCGTGCTGGTGCGTCTGTCGGAGTTGATTGAAAAAAAAAACCTCGCGTCATTAGGGAGTGTACACGGTAACGTCATTCAAGTCTCGTGTATATGCACACAGCCCCCCCGTTCATTCGCGCGGATTCAAAAAACATAGCCCCTCGCCTCTCGTCGTGTGCTCCTTTCATTCCACGCGTTGCATGAGAAATCGAGCCCTACGGCATCGACCTGCACATCGTATAGCGCACGTATACACCGAAAGGGATGAAAGGAGAAAGCGAAAGAAGAGTCTCGACACCCCCCGAGGCGATCGCAAAAAAAAACGGGGAGAAAAGCTGGGTGCTCTGAAAAAACACACCCACACACTCCCATCGATCAAAAAAACATTACCCTCGTATATGTACGTGAAAAAAAAAAAACTCCGCGTACGTGTAAAATATACACGTATACACGTGGAATCGGGGATCCGATATACCCCCGATCGTCGCGCCTCTGCAAATCAAGTCCGCAACGGCGATGTCGACTTCTGCTGCACTGCGCTGTGTACGGCAATACACATATGAGGCGACGGGGGACGCGCGAATGGCTTTTTTGATAACTCGCCGACGTGATTTTTATGGCCCCCGCGCAGGACGTGTAGTTAAAAGCTCCCGAGGCTTATACCTGTTTTATGCGCGTGGCTTTACGGCTGCTTTATTTAACCATCGTCGTCATTAACCCCGTTCGCTCTTGGCGCGTGGCTGTCGTTATTTCGGAAATTGTCTCGAGATTTGTGGCTTGTTTGAGATCTTTCCCCCCCCCCCATTATTGCTTAAAAAATTATGACGTTTTATAAAACGACTCGGATTTTCGAAGAAAAATTAAACATTTTTTTTTCACCCACACATTTTTAACCACATAAAACCGAAGGAATTCACGATTGTTTCCAGTAATTGATCACCGATAACAATTATTTTATTAATCTAGACAAATCTTTGGTGTGGGCCACGGATGTGAATGCAACTTTGGGCGCCTCGCCGGGGAAAAAAGCCACATGGAGCCTTTGTTGTTTCCAATGTACCATCGAAATACAAAAAAAAAAAAAAACTCCTGTCACCGTTACCTTGACTGTACGCAAGGCTATTCATACATTCACAGGGCACGAATAAAAATTTTATGTAAGGAACACAAATCGGACGTTGTATTTCTCGTTTTACAACGAGTTTACTCTAAGTTAAAAAAAAAAAAATTATAAATTTTTTATGATTTATTTTCATTTCTATTGGAATGGCTGTAACCTCTCGTAACCCAAATCCGACAAACTTTTCCTCGGGTACGAAATGGAGACCGGGTTTGCCGGAACAAAAGTAGAACACTCGCTTTCAATCACCTAGTAATTTTTCTCACCGATTCGAATTAAGAAAGGCTCCGGCGGTGGTAAGGTAAATCAAAAAAAGGCACGCGTAAGGATGAAAAAAGGTAAAAAAAAAAAAAAAAAAAAAATTAATAAAGTATCACTAATAGCGGGTGGTGGTGATGGCGACATCGGGCGAGCGTAAAGTTTCTTTTAAACTGGCCACCAGGCACTCGCGGGTCCACAGGAGCAAAGTTATGCGTGACTTATCGTAAAAAGTCGTCGCTCCCCCGGAGAAAGCTATAGGCAAAGAAAGAAGAAAAGTTCGTACTTTCTCGAGTAAGAAAAACGTCACTCTGTACTCTACGTCGGCCGTGAAAGATCTTTACGCCTCAGCGGTGCGCTCATTTTCTGCCACAAGCGCACATAGTTATACATATACGTATGTGGGAAAGAGAGACTGCATTTTGGCAGTCCCGACCTTCTACTTTAGCTCTCGGCTCGCGTGTTCGCTCGTAAAAGCCAAAGTGGCGCGAATAAAATCCTGGCGAGGAAAAAAAAGCTCCCCCTAGGCTATGTACGTACCGTATATATAGCTCTCCCGAGTGGTCGATCGGTTGGATGATTCAATTATTTTGTATCGAAGGACGAAAGAAAAATACCGTAACTTGGTATAAAGTATAATAGCAAAATGTGCCGGGGTAATGGATTTCGCATTTATTTTGCATGGGGATGTTGCGTCGTAACGCCAATCGGATCGAGTGGGTTTTATACTTTTATCTAATGAGTTTATAGTTGTTTTTAGAATTTAAAGTTAAATACACTTTTTGAGACTTACGACTTTTGGATTTATATTTCTTCCTTTCTTTATTTTCTTTTCCATCCTCAAATAATTTTTAAAGGACATTGCAAATCGCAATGTCCCATACAAACTATTATCTAGCGATTTTTTTACCTTTTTTCTAATATAGAACATCAGTTGTATATTTGATTGTAAAAGGTATATTATAATAATGTTTTTTTAGAAAACTCGGATTTTTGCGTACTTTTAGTGATTTTTACGTAGAATATTTATTTGTCTGTGTGAAGTGCAAAAAAGTCACATCTCAATGAGATGCTCATCTTTATTTTGCTATCATACTTGTGTAAAATGTCAAGTTGTGAATGCATTCTGAAAAGGTAATTTTTTTTTTTTTTTTGAGCTCAGTAATAAAAAGTGCTCAGTTATATAATAATGACTTTAAAAAGTGTAAGAATTTAATTACGTTTGCGTAGAGTTAATTGCACACTGAAGTACATCGTTAAATACTTAAACCTGGTTACTTCTGTAATAAAAACTCATTTTTAGGCTGAAAAATACTTGAACCGATGCTCACTCTTTTTCTCTGATAAAGATGAACAATGAACTCTTACGTAAAATTAGTAAAATTAATTTTCTAAAATTACATTGTTAAACAAATTTATAAACGTTTTTTTTTTTTTTCTTTTTTTTCTTAATGATTATGCCAAAAAATGGTATGCAAAGCTTCTGAAATACTCAAGTCTTTAGATATTTATGACGAAGTGTGCATAATTTATTATTGTGTTTCTTTTTATCACGTAATATACTACTTGGTAAAATGTGTGACAATGATGATACGGACAAAAGGTTTGAGGTATTTTAGTCAGGTTTTGACATTTAAAAACAATGTTTTTTCGCTTGAAACTAAATTTTTTTAACTTAATGATTGACGCATTCGAGTAATCTTCAATCGATATCTCAACTTTATCGTTTGAGTTGTAAGGACTAAATATAGAGAAAACCTCGGATCTTTCATATTACGCATGGATTTTTTAATTTAGCAAGAGAAAATAAACATAAAAAAATACGAAATCTGTTATTTACAACATTTCAAGGAAACTCGTCTTTTCGCCAAATCAAAAGCTCGCGCGACAGCTTTTTCTTATTACAGAGTTTAAGCTGGCAAAAGCGTGATAATGATTTTCTTTATTCGGTTTTCAATAAAGTCGAGAACAACAAACGCAACAAACCGAATATTTAATCGCAAAGGAACGAAAGAGGCTTAGCTTTTGATTATCCACCTGCGGACACTATCTGTTTGGTCCGTCGTTGCTGCTGCTGGTTGTGCTTTCTTTAATATTCTTCGGGGGGAGGAGCGCCGCGGGCCGATGCTTTTTACGTCCGCAGTGTAAAAGTTTCACGTCTCATTTCCGGGGCCTCTTTTAATACCGCTGGTTATTTGAACCGCACAGGATTGACTCCCCGCGCCGCGTCAAAAAGAGCGCCCCGGGCGTTACGACACACATACGTACCCGTGCAGCCCTACCTGATGGGCTGATGCTGCCAAGTGAAAAGATACAAAACCGAGGGTGTTTTTCTCCCTCTTTCGCTCCTTTTCTCGTCGCGAGAGCTCTTCCTCCTTCTTTATTTTTTAAACTCGTGTGCATTAAAGACCACCAGTGTTTTTTCCTCTTGTGTGTCCAGGGTTGTCGTGCTAATGAAGAAAAACGCCATTGAAGTTCTTGGCACGAGGAAAAGGAGGAGAGGAACGATAATAAAGATCGTATCTAGAGATCATTAAAATCTTTTTTTTTTTATTTATTTATTTATTTTATTTATTTTTTTTTTTTTTTTGGTAATGATAAGAACCAAATGTATATTTACAAAGTACTCGTAAATGCTAATAATGATCGATAATAATCTCTCACTTTTGTTATGTACAAAAAGTTCTCAAACACTCTGAGATGGTGTTTCAAATGGCAACTGAGGGAAAAAAAAAAAATAGAAAATAGAAAATAATAGCAAAATGACACTTTTGTTCGTACACATGATTACGTGACAACGGAAATACTCTCAGTTGAAACGACGTCATTCTCGTTTCTTTATACGCTAAATAAACTAAATGGTAACTTCAAATACTCAAAATTTATTGAATCACAATCATTGCTCGGTGACAATAACAGCCATGTTACTTAAGTGCCTCTAATCTTACAGCGAATCGCAAAAATATGGGGTCGATGTAGAACTTGAAAAAAAAAAAAAATATACCCTTGAGCATTGGCATGCAACGCGACCGTGAGAGCTCCAGCGTTGAAAAAAGAAAAGAAAAAGAAGTTTGTACGAAAAACAATAACGCGGTGGAATGTGTGACTGTCGTCGGCCTCTGGGTCATGATAATAATAGTAATAGTAACAAAAATAAAAATAATATTAATTGTAGTGACGTTAAGACAGCAATCGGAGGGATTGGCGTGCTATTACGTGACTTGAATTGACTTTGGTATTGTGAACAGGGACAGGCTGGTACGTTTCCACAGCTTCGTTTTCCTTTTCTTCTGCTTTTAATTCCTGGCTGGTCATCGTGACCCGATGGTCCAGGGCCCCGCTCGAGTAGTAACCACGATAATCCATCCACTGAGCGTAGCCGTGGCTCACCTCCTCACCGCCACTCCCACGTTCCAGGGGCTCGTCCGAGTCGTCGGGCAGGCTGTTCGAGTCGTCCCTCCAAATTCCGAATTTATCCTCGAACACGCGGCTAGGTACGTTCGCGCTACTCTCGCTTCGGTGGGGCATTTTGCTCTTTCGCCTGTTGCCCCAGCACGGGTGACCGTTGGCCGTGTGGCGGTTCATTTTTTTCCACCTAATAGGTCTGTCGACGAAATTCAAATAAATTAACAAGCTTCTTTTGCTTTCGTACAATTTTGCCGTCCCTCTCTTTCTCTCCCTAAGATTAATAGCTCGTTTTTGTTTCACTTTTTCGTTGGCTTGTTTCGTGCGTGTCTCACACGTCTCGTGGGTTTAATATTGCACGTATACCCCGACGAGCGAGAGTCGAGTGCAGCTGCTTTGGCCCTTTGCCTTTGGGCCGCCCGATGGAAGGCGGCGGCGCAAGAGACGTCAAGAGCATTACCATCTCGTGGGCGCGACCACAGCAGCGCTACGTTTCGTAAGTTACGTTCACGTTACTTTAACATCACCTTGGCTGTACTTTTATTATTATTTTCGTGCTGATATATATATATACCATGTGTACTATAATGGCTAATGCGAATGCGAGAAAAATATCTCATGGATCGTTCGATTGTTGATTATTTTATATCACGTTAATGAAAGTGTCTTTTGAAGATATTGATACTATTGTGGAAAAAAGATTCTTACGCGCCGCTAGAAGAAAAAGTAAAATTTACAAACTTGGCACTACATGTCTTATTTACTTTGGCACATTGAAGAAAAAAGTTTTACGCTATGCCATTTTTGTGTTTTATGGTGTTGGTCATTTAATTTTCTTCCTTTTTTTTTTCTTCTCAACTTCAATGGTATTGTACAACTGTACCCAAAACATTGGTTTAATTACAAACGGCAAGATATTTTTCTCGTAAATTGCACAAACTACGACAATTAACAATATGTAAAGCACAGAAGGCAAAATAATAAATAAATACTAGCACTTTCTAAAGCCAAATAAAAGGTACGATATACAAACAAAACTAAGAGGAACGTAACAAAACGAAAACAACAAATGATACATTGTCATCATTAAATAATTGTACAAAAAAGCACATGAATGAAAAATAAAATTTGGTTGCTGTGGGACATGAAACAAAACAAAAGTCAACAAAAGAGTGCACAACAACGGCAAAAAAAAATCTAGTACACACGTAAAGGAAAAAGGAGAGGAGGGGAGGAACGAGGGAAGGAAAAAATGGGGCAGCGCACTAATGAAAAAATAAAAAAGGTAAGATTTCTCTAGTGTGTCGCGCAGCAGCGGCACACGATAGTGCGGCCGGCTCGTGATGAAAACGAGAATCATCGCTCTGCGCGCATGTAATGAAAAATCAAGTGCAGCAGGCGAGTAAAAAAAAAAAAATATATGTATAACAATAATACAACATAATCCAAAAATAAGGAAAAATTTTACAAAGAGACAAACTTACCCGGACAGTGTGGTAGGCGGTGGTGCCATCATCGGGGGTTCCAGTGCCGGTTCCATTACTGCCGACGAGGCTGGGAATACCGGTGGTCCGGGAGGCGCTCGACCACCCCCTATGATTGTGCTCGTGGCGCTGTCACCTACGGAGCTGCAAAACCAAATTCATATTCATGAGTATCGATACTTTGCCCACATATATAATACACTATCTCTCTCAGCGCCTCTATTCTCGAAATGTCTTGTCGAACGACCGATTGTTGCACGAACCAAACCCATCGGTTTCAATCGTTACGTAAGGCGTTGAAAAAAAAAAAAAAAAAAGCTGCAACATCAAGCGGTGTAAACTTACTGCATGGCCAGAGGAAGGAGGTGGGGCTCGTTGGTTTGGTTCTGCTGCATCTGTTGACGGTCCTGGTTGACCGGGACGGCGGACCTGGAGTTGCGATTGGCGGAACACCTCTGCTGATGGACCTGGAGTTGCTCAAAGTTTTCGGTAATGGAGAAGCAGCGCGTGCATTGGTTTTGGTTGTGGACCTTGAGGGTGTGCTGGGCGAGTCTCTCGGGCCTGGCCGCCCTGTACTCGCACGCGGTGCACCTGTACGGCTTGGTGTGGGTCTTTATGTGCCGGTCCAGGTCCCATTGGGCATCCGCGGACCACGAGCACTCGGTACAATGGTACCTGCGAACGGAGAATAACGCGGACTCTGATGACAATCAAGGCGCATGACTCGCTCGAGGGTGTACGTGAACTACTCTCGGCTGGTCAGGCCGGTATATTTTTTATCAAACTAGTATCGATTCGTGCGTCTACTCGGCGATACGGGTCTGCACGGTCGAGAGGGAAAAAAAAAAAAAAAAAGTAGAAAAGAGAGGTATGTAGATATGGGTCGGAGAACAATATTACTAATTTGACTTTGGATGGCCGAGCTCTCTGTGTTTGCTCCGGCTATTAAAACTCGGTAGCGCGGTGGGTTTGGTTCTGCAAGCGTATAACTTTGTCTGGATGAAATTGAGGATTTTTTTCGCTCCAATAGCTCGTAACTAGATCAGTTCCCTTATCGCATTTTGTTTCAGCCGTTTGTTGAAACACTCGCAGCATCGGTACGAATTCGCCAATGTATGGCGATTTAAATCAAATTCAAATTTACTTTTGCGATGAGTCGAAAATCCGAACCGTGTACCTTGTAACATTTCATGAATTTAATTAATCTTTTTCACGTAATTTTTACTTTTTTTTTTTTTTTGTACTCGTACACTCGAGATTCATTTACTTTATTACAATACTCGAGCACAGTGAAATTTGTGTTTCATCAGTTCTGCGAACTTTGCTTTCAATCATTTGTGCAGTTGATATATTTGCTAACCCAATGCGAATAAAGTTTTTTCATAATTGAACGCGCATGCACCAGGATTTTTACACTGAAAACTTTGATACAAAAACTTTTTTATCCGCAATTCGGAAAATTAATCAAATTTCCTATGCTGTTCTGAAAAACAACCCAGGATGAAATTTTTTCAAATAAAGCTCGCTGCACGATTCATTATTATCAATTGTTTCCTGCACAAAAAATTTAACTGTCAAAAGCACAGTTCCGCGAAAAATGAAAAGCACCGCTGGCCTTTTTGACCGCAATATACTCTCCGGTATTTACCGAGTCGCGAGAACCACGAAAAGGGGGAAAAACCCCCATAGCTGCGATAAAAGAGCGTTAGAGGGGGGGGGGCGATGGAAAAAAAAAACGCGCGACCAGGGTAAGAAGAAGCGAATACTTGAGAAAGAAGCCGGTGATGGATTGAGGATAAAAAAAGGTGCAAAGTGCGATAGTACCGACCTGTGGTCTTCCTTGTTCATCTTTTTTTTGCCCTTGGAGCTCCGGATCTTGCCGGGATTGGTTTGCGCGGACATCTGCACGGCATCGTTCGACTGCTGTTGCAACTGTTGTTGCTGTTGGTGTTGTTGTTGCTGTTGTTGTAGCTGTTGGTGCTGTTGCATGACCGCAGCAGCGGCAGAGGCAGCGGCGACGGCCGCCGGGTTCAGGTACATGGCGGCAGCGAGGGCGGGCGTCGGCGCCTGTAGCTGCTGCTGCTGCTGGTGATGGTTGTAGCTCGGAGCCGGTAGGCTCATCTGGACTTGGGGCTGCTGGGGCGGCTTCGGGTACACGTCACCGTTCATGTACGGGTTGGCGGTGCCGTTGGCGATCGCCGGACTGGACGCCGTCGACGTCCTCGGGCTGGAGTTGCTCGAGCACGGGCTGGGGCTGCCGGCGTTGGTCTCGGAGCTCGGGGTCACGCGAATCCGGGACGAGTTGTACGTGATATCCCTTTGCAAATCGAGATAAACACGACGGTTACGGCGGTTCGTTCGTGTCGGATGTGGTACTTTGCAATAAAATTCAGCCCCGCAGGTATTGTCTCATGTGTCATTTTGTCAACTAAGCATTTTTATAGTTGCACGCTTATACATGAGTGCAGTTTGTGTTTGTGGACAGAAGAGAACGATTGTACCAGAGCTTTTGAAGTATTTAGTTATTTACGCGCTTAGGTGACAAAATTTTTAAATAATACGTGTTTTTAATGCCTACATTGTCCATACGTATAACATTAATATCACTGTTTTATGCAATATTGGTAGTTTTACTCTCTATTGATTATCATTCGTTTTTTTTTTTTTGCGCAACAAATATTTTCTTTTGCTCTTATTTTCCATTGATTTCAAACAACGTCACGAATAAATTAAAACACTTCGCCTCGGGCCGACTGAGAATATTATTTTCCAATATTTTTTTAATAATTCGCGTTTTCTTTCAAGTCGTTATGCTCTACTTGCAGTTACGGCCAGTTGCGTCGATATTTGCATAATATGCGTTTAATATATTCCAGAGGCTCGATGATCCGAAAAGATAAAAAGAAAAAAAAAAAAAAACGAACAAAATACCGCAGCACCTGTGGTTCTTGGCGGAAAATCGATGTTTACCTACAACGTACAAAAGCTCACTAAAAGAGCACGCAAACCCATAAAATATAATATAATCCCAACAACTTATTGCTCCATGGATCGCTGGTCTTTTCATCGAAGCCATTATTGCTTCGCTTCGAGATGGCTATTGTTATCATCGTTATTATTACTACGATTGCTGTTGTAGTTGTTGAAACGATTCATCGGAGCGACATTTGAGAGACAGAGAGAGAAAAAGATTGAAGAAAGAACCCCTGACTATACGAGGATTCGCGCGGCTGAAAATCTCGAGAGAAAAAAAAGGCTAGAAAAACAGTAAAGCTCTGCAGGCAGAGTTTACCTTCCGTCCTGTCTGGCAAACAGAAAAAACGCCAACAGTAGTATACTATACATGGTAGTGGTAACGTATCGAAAAAAAGCAAGCGCGAAGCATCGGCACGTCGAAACATTTCTTTTCGCCTCCCTTTGTCTCGCGATTTTTCGACTCTTCCCTTAACGACCTCACCGCGCCGGTGCTGTGCACACACAGCACAAGATAGAAGATCCCTTTTAGTCAGCCGCGACGACAACGACGAGGACGAGGCAGAGCCATCGAAAATCACTCTTTTACAACGAGCCGTCGACGCTGTCGTACCTATACATCCAGCGGGCGTGCGACGACAAAAGCACGCCGCAGCAGCATCACCGGAGAACAAAAGCTGACGAAGCGCGCGCGCGTACACGAGGAAAAACAAAAAAGGGGGCTGATGATAGGGGCCACCCGATCCATACATATATATACATATACAGGTATGGCGGTGGAAAAAGGTATGGAGAGATCGAGTTGTGTGTATATACGTACTTGTGTATCCTGAGAAAGTGCTTCTTGACGTGATCGGCCCGGGTGAAGACCTTGAGGCATACGTAGCAGTGAAAGGGCTTCTCGTCTTTGTGTATGTACTCGTGGCGCCTGAAGAGATCACGCCTGTCCGCGCCGTAGCCGCACACCTCGCACACGTACTTCATGCTCGCGTAGTCGGCCTGGCCCGCGCCCCGGCCGCTCTTTCGCCTCCCGCCGCGCCTCCCGTTTCTCCTGGGCCCGCCGTTGACGCTCGCACCGGTGCCACCGTCACCACCCTCGACCTCCTCGTCGACCAGACTCCCGCTACCAACCGAGCACGTACTCCCGCTCTCCAGCTGCATCGAGCTGCTGCTACTGTTGTTGTTGTTGTTGTTGTTGTTGTTGTTGTGGCTGTTGTTGTTGTCGTTGTCGTCGTTGTTGTTGTTGTTATTGTTGACGTTGCTCTGCTGCAAGACGAAAAAGTTTCAAAGCATAAGTCCTCCTCTGCCACCGTCTTAGCTGACGATCCATGTAGATATGACTGCACCGTGTCGGGAATAATGCTTCGTTTCCCTGTGCACCTCTGCGGCCAGTGCGAGAGACCCTCGCTCCGACTGTGGATACGTAAGTGTTATATTGTACGAATGTACGTGAGCGTATGACTCGAGTCCACCCCCCCACGCACACATTTTCCCTTGCCCCCGGGGGAAATCACCGGCACGTGGGAAATCTTTGGAAAGATGACGCGTCCACGCCCGGCGGCGTAAAGACCGACTCTTGCAAGGAGGAGAAGAAGAGCGCGTTGCAATTTGCCTTGCTCCCGAAGACCCGTGCGACTTGCTCGATTACTCACCGTTCTTCTTCTTTTTCTCCATAATTTCCGCACCTGCTCTGTGACTCGTTTCTATCGATGTGTATACACAGGACGCAATATTACTCCTTCGATTGTTTATTTGCACCGAGTATAATTACTACGATTTATCGTGTTTGTTTGGGGAGTAAGACTTCTTTTTCTTCTTTTTGTTTCAGGTCATGTGTCGGGGGACCAAGACTCGAGCATCGACAGGTGAGTTGAAATAAACCGTTACGGAAAATTTAATCGAAAAGTGTCCGCAAACGACGTTCCGTTCATTAAATTTCCGTAAAATAAGCTGTTTTCAACACCTATACAATTAAACTCCTTGAAACACGTCGAAGTTTTTTTTTTTTTTTTTTTTTTTTGTAAAGGAAAACACGGAAAAATTCATTTAATTATCTAACTTTAATGGAAAGGCCAAAATTTATAACTCAAACAACCCACATGCAAGTTCCTATATTTTATTTTATGCATATTATTAATTAAACCAATGGTTTTAACGACTGACATCTGGTATTAAATTAAACTTTGTCAGGAAAAGCCGTGCTTTGAAAAAACATTTTATTTGAGTAAGTACGAAGTAATTTACTTGATCAAAGCAAATTTTTACGTTCCAAATGAGCTAAAAAAAAAAAAAAAAAAAAAAAAGGCCACAGCGAGCTTTTGCAAGCATATCAAACGTTCACATTGAAGTCGATAACCATCATATCCTACCTGATTATTGATGTTTGGCAAGTGAGTGTACGCTGGGGGCAACTCTTGGAGAAAAATCGCCTGAGCGACGGGCAGTATCGTCGCGGGCACCGTCTGCGTCTCCTGAGTGCGCCGTGCCGGTGGTAACACTGCCGCGCCCGTAGCCGTGTCCCTCACCTGCTCCAAATAATTGGTGATGTTTTGCAAGGCCCGGCCGCTGTCCTCGTCGGAGATGCGTGAATGGTGCAAACTAACGAAATGCTCGGCCACTTCGCGCGGGCTGCTGTTTATATGGTCGCCTATTCTTGTTGAAATGAAAAGAAAAATAAATAAATAAAAATACCATGACTCTAATTGTGTTAAGATAAAGAGGATTGAACTCAAAGAAGCGGCTACACAAATATCGAAATTGTCATTATACAATTAAAATAGAGGAAAAATATGATTGTTACTATTGACGCTACGAGGATATTTAAATTAAGTTTTCAATTACGGGGTTAACAAATTCGGATCCTCCGACAGGATAACACACAGCGAATCCCACCAAGCGCTGTGCTTAACATCTAAGGCTTTGTGCGATGTGCAAACTTTGGTGCACGATAGGTAATTACAGGCAAACTGACAAGCTATACATGTACCAGATACGTATTGCGTTCGCGTATACTTACCACGTGTGGATATAAACTGACTTGAGGTGTATACGATGCCTGCATGTTGGCGGTATTGTTGTTTGCAAAATGATAATATAACACCGGTGCAATAGAGGGCACAGCCTAATTAATACACCGAAATATCAAATTTACGTTATTCGTTATAGCATTTGTGTCGAATTAACAAATGAACCTGTCGATTTCACCTCTGCTCGTGTTTGGCTATTGTTTAATGCATCGAGGACTTTCCATTCAAACAAGAACGAAATAACAAAAGCGTACATGTAAATTGATATTATATAATAAAGTTGCAGTGTTCATTGCATATACAACAAAACTGTTCGTGTGCAATTGGAGTACAATTTAGGAGGTAAACAGTGGCGTGCGGAACGAAAAAAAAAAAAAACAGTAACAAGTACGACGACGGCAACAAACAAACAAACAAAATAAAAAAAGGAAAAATTAAACAAGAGTGAAAATTCAATTGTCCAACAATGATGCTGTCGTGCAGTGACGATGATGGGGGGGGGCCGGACAAGAGCGTAGGCTCCTTACCGCACTCGTAGCAGCGCCAGCTCGCGGTGGTCGCCCGGTAGGCGGCTATGCGGCTGCCCTCGGTGCCCTTGAGCGGCTCGTCCCCGAGGGTCCAGCTGCCCTCCTCGCCGGTGTCCCCGGGGTGGCCCACCACCTCATCCTCGGCCTTGTACGACACCGATGTCTCGAACTCGTTCTGGACATTTGACGCTGGATACCGATCTTTGTTTTAACGCTCGAGCTTACACGGCACGAAATTTCAATGGGCTCGAAAACCTCTTTTTTTTTTTTTTAACTTTGATAATGCACTATTGCAAAAACAATTTGTGTTTACAATGCCTAGCTGTCAATTGTCTGTGTATATTGATTTTGATTGGGTGTGGCGAGATCTTGATTTCTAATGAATTTGTATTTATACAAATTTGTTGTTGATAAAAAATGGAAGATTCATGTGTGTGGGTACGTTATTTTTCTTTGGCGAGTATACAGTGGGACAGTCGTAACGAAAAAAAATGTAATAAAATTTGATCAAATCTTCCATTAGATGCAATAAATAAGTCATTAATAACTTGTGTCAGGAATCTAGACGTTAAGGACGATTTTCATGCTGCTTCTGAAACCTACCGATATGGAGGAGGGGGTATGATAAATGGCCTAATGACGTGACTTATCTGGCTATTAGCTGTAAGGTGTAGAATTTAGGTAATTGGCGGTTGTCGCTGTAGCTATGTAAGCTTAATGCATTGAACTGACTCTTGCCTTGCCACTGGATTTGAGCCGTAAATGAAAATGGTTTTTCCATTAATATTCATTATGATTAGTAATTTTTTTTTTGTTGATGTCAACAATTTTCTTTTCTTATCAGTCAAAAAGTTAATTTAATGCTTTAATTTTGATGTTTTTTTATAATTTTATTACATTTTATTCATAATGTGGTTAAATGGTATGTCATTATTTTTGTAAAATATTTGAAATTTTAATTTTACTTAAATTTTTTTTGAAAGAAACATTTTTGAAAAATTATTGAACATCAACGGTTTTCCGAGGGAAATCTTTGTTTTTAGACTCTTGGATGCTACTGTGTACTATAGAAATTTCCAAAACACAAGTAAAAAATTTCACGACATTTCAGTTACCTCTAATATAATGAAAATGACTTCTTTCCTTCCTTTTCCTTCGTATAGGAAAAAAAAAGTATGTACAAAGGTTCGTTATCTACAAAACCCATTTCCAAGACTTGCTTTGAACGAATTACTTAGCTTTCCATTTTTTCTTACCCGTGATGGTTACATCTCGCTCTTCTTGGGTGGGCCATATAAATACATAAGCCTTGGAAAATTTCAATGCCCAACGCTCGAAATTTTCTTTTCTCATTCTTCCCGCACTTACACTTCTAGGCTTATTTTGTCATGTGTTTAAAACGTACGTGATCACCGTCAGCTACTGCGAACGAGTACATCGCCATAAAACTTTCTCTCTCTCTCTCGTCATCCCCGCTTAAGAAAAATCCATGTGAGCAGACTTATTATTTCCCACTTGAGGCAATTGTCCCGATTTCTCTCCCCCACCCCCGAAGGGAGCTCGACGCCGTTACTTCCACGTAAAACTAATCCCACGTATAAAATCAAGTTAAACCGTACAAAAAGTCTAATAACACGTTCGCAATTGGTGTACGCTGTCGGCACGTGTAGTACACGATCGGTGGTAATAATAGAGCTAGTAAGTACAATATATAGCTGTATATCCATACAACGACCATAATATATGCACAGAGAGAGCGAACACATCTTAGTTACGCTTAATGCTTGTCACTTGGTACAATACCTGGTATACAACCGAGGGTCGGTGACAAGGGCCCTATCGATCGGATTGCACGGGTGTTGGTATAGATAGCCGCGATACAGATAGCTTGTAACCCGCGCGCAACAGGGACGACGATGATACCGTGAGGTTGTCCCTCGCCACCCTTGGCCTGCATGCAGGACTTGGTAATTCCTGCAGGAGCCTTGCCACACAGCCGAGGCGAGAAGGAGCCACTGGATACACCAGAGCCCACCACGGGCAGATTAGAACCGCTGGTCAATGCACTTGCATTGATAAACGCCACTGATGGTGTACATATATTACATATATATGCATACGTGTGTCCTGCAATCGATCGCTTCGAGCCGTAATTAAACGCGCGCGACGCACATCACGGGGACGAGAGAGAGGGAGAGGAGCAGAGTATGACGGTGTTTGCTATATGCGCACAATTATATCAAACCCCCCTGAACCCTAGTATACGTTTAGGGAAGGAGGGGGCCAAGGATCCGGGGTAGGGGCATGAATGGCGGTGGTCGCGCGAAGACGAACGCGAATCTGGAGATTGCACCCACATGTATGCATATGTATATTGCACCCGCGAGAAGGAAGAGCGAGACGGTGAATTGAATCAGCTAATTGCAGGGATGCGAGGCAATTAGCCGAGTGGTCTGTCTTACTGTAACGACAATATCCAGAGTTTCTCGGCACCGGTCCACCTATATCTATATTTGCGCGTCGTGGAGAGCGAGGCTGGCCGCCCTCGGTGCTCATGAATAGGTGTACCTATGCATGTATATATACATATACTTGGCAGTTTGCGTGGGTACTATCTGCTAGGTCCAAACCACGACGCCCCTCTAGCGTGCGTCCCGAGGGAGGAGAAGGTGGAGGAGGAAAGGGAAACTCCTCAAGAGCGGAAAAACAAGTCTTTGAACGTAAACTCGTACTATGGCGAGTATGTATACCTATGTATATATTGTACGGGAGATGGTGGCGAGCGACGAGTATACCGTTATGTTATGGTAAACAAGGTTGTAAGGGTGTGCGAAATTTTGACGGGACTCTGCGTAGTTCCACCCACTCCTCGGGCGTTGTTTGCGCCTCGGGAGAAGTTACGGGTTTGATTTTTCGTTGATGACGGCTCGTTGTACCTACACGCATTCCGAGTTGAAAAGAAAAGAAGTTTGTGGGGGGGGGGGTGTACCGATTTCGACAGCGTAGCCTTTGAAAAATGTTGCATTAATGGGGGTACAGGAGGTGAACAATGAAAAATCGCGCTTCGGATAGTTGAACGCGAGTGACATTGAGACGTAAGAAAAATCGGCTCAGTGATGGAGCGAAACGGATATCTTACGAGCGATTTTATCCGTCAAGTCATCAAAATATACGAAAGAGAGAGTGTAAAAGTATACAAAACGAAGAAACAAAAGAGATAAAGATTGGCCTATTGGCGCACAACTCACTGCGGTTCTCGAGATCCTCGCCGTACAATTTGCGCGTGATCTCCTTGAACATGTCCTCGTAGTCGAGCCGATTGCCATGTCCTCCCGGTTCCATGGATGACAGGAAAGTGAATAATACTCTCGCCGGGCGCAAGCTTCGTTCTGTGACGGGCCTTTACGTAGCTCCTCCCACGTTTCCTTGCACTTGTGACGCAGCCCCCTGAAAACACGCAGACGTGAATTTTTAACGAATGGCACGCAGTATACATATTTACATATATATATACATATACACGCACACTCGGAAAAGTGCGGAAGATGGGAGGTATGGTGGGGGGAGCGGGGTGACTGTACTGTACGGCCTGCACTCACGAATACTATAGTTACGCCGAAAGTCGAGCTTGTCAATGTATATGAAGAAATCCACAAAGAAAATTCCATCTTTGTCCTCCACTGTAATAAACAAACATTTTTTGAAACCGGACCATCTTTTTACTCGCAATGTTATGACTATATGAGAGAAATATCTCGAGAAAAATCATTGACACCCTTTTTCCGAAATTCACATGCCGTTGTTATCAATACATACCTGATGTACTTTTTGCATGTTAAGCGCGGAAAAAGGGTGTCACCCTCACTGAAACCCTTGTTTAAAATATATTCTTTATAGTACAGGACATTCCGAGTTGAATGAGCCTTATTTAGGAGATGCGCCTCAAAAAAAATTTTTTTATTTAAAAATGGGGAACAAAAACGGGATATTTTTGTGGATTTCTTCATACACATGATGCAGGCCCAAGTATACGATTCGTTGGTATTACACGACTCCCCTATACTCCTCTTCTTCGACGGACAGTACAACAATACATATACCGTATAGTGTTTGACGTTTCGACTTTCCTCAGTTCAAGAAAAGCTTACATGTATACACCTACACAGTGCATACGCGCCTCGTCGGGTGAGCTGGCGAGGTCGTATACCACAGAGCGGGAGTGATCCGCACATACCTCTGCTCCCTCCCGACGGTCTTTTCTTAAATATAATAAAATAATATGTGCCTATGCATGTTCGAGAAAAACCCTGCGTATATAATAGCTGCGGGTGTAATTTATGGAACCTCTCTCGTACTACACGGGGCACTCGTGTGTGACGGGGTTTTGGGCCCCGATGACTAAATATTTTATTGTCTTTGTAGCGCAGACCCGCTACCTCGCTACTTCCTCCCGGATAAATTTACGGTTTTTGAGGACGTTTATTGTGTCGGGCTAATCATCCGTGCCGGCTGTTTTTCACACTCGAGGAAATGCATTGTGTTACGATGAGGCAAATTTTTCACCTACAACGCAGGCGTGTATCACGTTGGCATGCACGACTCGCGAGAAAGAAAAACCACGCGCCTCGAAGGAATGTACTTCGAGAACGGGTTTGTGACACTTCAAAAAGTACCTCGGACCGATGGAAATTACGAGTGTCGTGGTTACAGGGGCGGGGGTAGAGGTATGGGTCCGTCTGAATTTTTGGCCGCTCGATTTGACTTGAAATACCCAAGCAGATACCGCACGAGCCGGTGAGCGGCCGACTCGTAGGTGGAAAGGTGGCTCGTATTGTTGGTCCCAGGGGTGTGTTTCTCGGAGTAGAAAAAGAGCAGGGGGGATCGGCAGCGGCGAGAAGGAGGGAAGAGGCGAGCCAGCAGTAAAGCAGTGGCCAAATGGGAATTGAATCGCAACGGCTGGCGAAACTTTGAACTAAAGCCGTATATAGCTTGTGGAACGAGAGTGGGCAAGGGGGAGAGCGAGAAGAAAGGGAGATAAAGACTGAAGCGCTTAACGACTTTGAGACGGCAACGCGATTAAAAGTGCTCGGGTGCACGTACATCACCCGAAAATAGAGACTCGGGTGAATTAGTTATTCGGAAAAAGTCGTGCTTTCTCTCTCTTTTGCGAGGTGGATATTGCGGTGGTGGTGGTGCTGGTGAAGATTTCTTTATTTTCGCAGCGAAGAACAGCTTATGTACTTATTTATACGTAGGCACGAGTTGTTGAATCAAGGGCCGTTCGACTAGCCCCGCTAGGATACCTGCCTGCCTGACCGTGATGTGTGTCCTGTTGCATACGCCTCGGGGGTCTGGTTCTCCGAGCGTGTCGTGTTTACGAGTGACAACCAACGAAATGACAAAAAGTACAATATTTTCCACGATGGTGGTAAAAGTAGTCTTTCATGGTTAAAAAATAGATTCAAGTGCTGTATAGGGTAATCGATCAACCTGCTCCGAGTTTATTTTCAAGAATAATTTTTAACGATGAATGAAACAATCCTGATCGTCAATGTTACAAGCGTAGCATTAGTAAAGTAATGCAACGAATGAAAATGATCATTGTGGAGATTATTCTCAAGTATTTGAAATAGATCGGATAACTGGAGCTGGTTTTGCTACTTAAAATAAATATTTTTAAAAAATAAGAATAAAAATGGATCGTGATTTAACGGTTGTTCGATAAAAGCTTTATATGAGCAAAATAACACCTCCCGCATAGGTGAATAAGTGAAAAATAAAAAAAATTTAGAAGAAGCGTAAAAAGAGGAGGAAAAAGACTGTGCATAAACGTATGAAAAAAAAGAAAAACAACTAAAAAGATAAAAGATGAAATCAGCGATAAAAATACGGGGAAATAAATTCTGGAAAGTGAGGAAAAAAACATTGCATAAAATACCTGATGGTGAATTTTACTAATGCGATACATGAGAAAAATAGAATTTTTCAGACCATTTTTTGAAGCGGATTATCAAAGTTACTTTAAAAAGGAATCATAATATTCTAATTACTCATAATTTTTACATGCACCAAATGATAAATGAAACATTATTCAAAGTAGATGGCGCCGTTTCCTACGTGCTCTGCGTGCTGAAACCCCCGAATTTGAATTCTAATTGTATTTATTATACATTTTTTTCAAGAAAATTTAAATAATGAGTTTTTTCACAACGCATCACATTAATCTTTATTTAGTTTTTAAATTTAATTGTTTTTACGTACTTTTTTCAAAACAACATCATTCTGTAGTTTTTTTTTTTTCATCATTTTGAAAAAATAAACTCATTACATTGACCATTTACTCTATCTTAATATATCAGATAAGAAATAGGTCAGTTTCAGTCAAGAGAGAATATACTTAATTATAACATAATTAATGAAAAAAAAGAAATTACTTGAAATGAAAATCGCTACGTTTGTATTTATTTATTCACGATCCAATTTGACAGTAAGTGGTACGACTCGTTAGAATTATCTTTCTTATCTTAGTGATATACTAATCATTTAAATCACACAGGTGTAAAAGTATGATATTAATACGTACTCAGAGGAGCACTAAGAATAATTAACCCATACTTATAATTAGAATTTAAATTGATAGTTTAAAATATTTAAAAAAACATTCATGTACATAATAGCATTTAAAGAGAATAAACAAAAAGAGGGATCATTTTAAGCATATTGTTAAATGATTTTCTCAAAATTTTCTGTTCGGGATTAAATTTAATGTCTAATTTTACGAGAAAAGGTACTAAATATTTTATGTATTCGCTGTATTATTAAGCCATTACATCCCTGTGTCACATTAACACGCTAAGAGAATCAGGCTCCAGGGAACATCTACTTTATGTGGCACTTACGTGCAGTTTGTTTGTCTCATTGTTTTACATACGCACATAATATATACGACTTCCGGACGAGGCGTCCTTCTAATTGATAGGCTCGCCAGTGTTCTTGTCTTTTCTTTCCTCACGTAGCTATATTGTTTTTTTTCCCGTTTTGTGTCTAAGATTGTTCAGTTTGAACGGATAGTTGTCCAGAATATTCTTTAACGTAAGATCTACTTGCCACTGTAGGTGTTAAAGTCTTTTTTTCAACTTTTTACTAAACCTATAGTGCCCTGTTACTTAATATTATTAATAATCTTTATTTGCTACGAAACTGTTTACAACTTTACGAAATAATATTAATTTGGTAATATTTTTTCATAAATAATTAAAAAACTTTGATTAACTGTAGAAAGACAAAAAAAAATAAACTGTTCATCCCGGTATTTTTTTCTTTTTAAAGGGAAAACTTTAAATGGGCTCAGGATATCATTATAGGAAAGTTGAAAAACTTTGTAATAAAATTGCTATACATATTTTACTGTTACCTGATTTTCGCAAACGCGAAAAATGACTGAATAAATATATTGAAATATATTGAATCAAAGATTATGTATTTATCATGTCGATCCATTTCTTCACGGAAATTAAAAACTCTAGGTGCATTTTGCAAACCGAGAAACCAAAATAGCAAATTTTATAAAACTCAAAATATAGATAATGCCTTTTTTCACTAACTGGACGCAACCGGCCATTTTTCCATCTTTCACGAAACGTAAGAAAAATTGCACCGAAAAATGCTCCCAATAATGAAATAGATCACCTTAGAAAAAGAGCTACGATCATTTAGTGCAGACCATACGTAGCCCATAAAGTTTTTGCCGGCTGATTAAAAGCTCGCGCAGTAAGTATCGGCTTTTCTCCCCCTCCCTTCGTCTCTTGCCTCAACTCCTATAAAACTCATTACACTATAAATCGTAGAACAACTTACCCCCGCGATTCAGCACGTACGGCAAGCTTTTGGTTTTTTTTTTTTATTCATACCCAGGCTGTACAGGGTAAAAATGGCACCGAGTCAGGATAAAAAAAACGACTTGATGAAAAAAAAAAAAAAATACGAACAAACGAGCAAGAGAACACGCCAGAGAGGGGGAGAAACGGGTACGTAAGAAGTTGCCGAGCGCACAGAGCCAGAGTCGTCCTCTTTACGTTTTTTTCCTGACGAGAGGAGCTGTATGTATATATATATACACGGTAAAAGGAGCGGGAGGAAAAGTTGAGAGGGCTCTTCTCGACAGACTCCCTCTCTCCCCCTTCTCGCTTTTTCTCTGCGTTAGGTACGAATGGAAGTAGGCCGGAACTAAATCGCCACTAGATTGCCTATATAGAGCGGAGCAGGCAGTACCCTCCCCTTTAGCATCATTGCTATAGGTGTATGTACACGGATACACGTGTACGGGTCGCAGAGCGCCCCGAAATGCACCTCCGTCGCGTGTAACAACCGCACAATTATGGTGGACTCCATCTCTCCCTCGTCCGTTCGTTCAGTTGGAGAGAATAAGCCAAGATGAGTGGCTGACGCTGGATGTATATGCACGGATACACAGGTACATATTATATGTATATATATATAGCTTCCTTTTTGTAGGTATACCTTCACTTGTCTCGGCGAATCGAAGCGATCCTCAAAATTGATTCCAATCGCCATATCCGCGATACATTTGTGTGCGTATCTTTTTCTCTTTCCTCAGCTCCACTCGCGCAAGTAAACGATCTAATTTCTGCCTCGCGAGCACCCCCGCCCCGTATATTACGTATACACCGCATTTCTTCATCTTCCATCTTTTTTGCTCGCCCTCCTTTCAACACGCCGCTCATCCCCTTTTCACGCCCCCCTCCCGGGAAATGATATCCAATCTGTGCGCGATTTTACGGATCCGAGTTGTCGGGCTTGTTGTTTAAATCCCCCATACAATCGCACTGAATTTCACGCAAACGATTCGTTTGTGCTCTGTGTGGGAGAGAGATGAGTAAAATCCAAGGACGACGACGCGAAAGTTGTACGACGGATGAGGAGTTTTCTTTTTTTTTTTTCAACCAAGATTGTCCGAAAAACTTTTTGCCACGGTATGGACCAAGTTGTTAAAAACCCCGGGGGAGAAAATTCGATACTCCTCGTTCGCAGGGATCTCCGTGGGAATGCAATTGACTTTTTCTCTCCTCGCGTTAAAAGCTTAAACGGTTTACGTGTACACGGACGCGCCGGTGCAGCTGCATGGCTAATGACTTTTAAAAAGAAACTTCGTTTCGCGCGAAGGCGTGACATTTAATTATCCCGGGCTAAGTAAATTGTATCAGTGTGTTCATTAAACCATCCTGGCGTACATTAGCTGCCCCCTTTGTTTCGAGGTGGAGGAGGAGGGACACAAAGCGGGGCTGCGCTGGGTATATATATATATGGAGATGTGTAGCGAGGGGAAAAAAAAAAGTGGGTTACGTACGTGTACCTGTAGGTGTATCGATCGGTGGTATAGCGAGTTACATGTGGAGCTGGGGAGAGGGGGGGAAAAAAATCGTGCGCGCCTTTTCTTCTTGGCCCATTACTTTTCTCGCGTGCGCTCTCGCTTCGAGAGAGACTGAAAATTCTTTTGTGCAGATTAATGCGACTCGCGGCTATGTACCTACCAATGGCCCGACTGCAAAGGAAGTACTGTAACTCGGGTCACCCAATGAAAATCCGATATTGTCCGTGTTTGAGTAGAAGTTTTCTTTGGAATGTTTAAGTACCGCGTGATTTAATATTCTTACTTGGCGAGGAGTTTAATTAACATTTTAGTGGGATTTTTAATAAAAAATAATATGAAGTTGGAGTACCGTACATACGCCAGTATGTAAATTAAATATTTTTTTTTTTTTTTTTTTTTTTTTTTTTAACAATAATAATCTTATCAGTACGGAAAGGTTTATATTTTATGTTGGACGGTAAGAAAAATTTACCCTGATAGTCTGTATTGAGCAATCTTGAAATAATTTTTCTCCGGGAGATATGAAAAATACGAGAGCCACCAAGCAAATAAGTGCATGACCTACTTTTTTTTGAGCATTTTTCGTTTTCGTTTCGTCGTTGAATTTTACACTAGAATTATACAATGCGTCATTATCACATTATGCAGGCTGAGCCCCTTTTTATTTATAGCTAATTTTCATAAACACAACAAAACACCGATCTACATTCAAACACCTCCCCCCCGTGCAAAAAAGTTAAAAAAAAATTTTTTCACAAAGTTCTATTCTTGCGTTAAGTATGTTTTTTTCACACCCCAGCTTAAAAAATAGTACTTTGTAAGTATTCAATAATGACAACGAAGCACATAAAATAGTATCCACATCGAGGTCAGTAAAATGTGAAACCTTTGAATATTTCTTGCTCAGGGATGGTTATAATGGTATGAAATATTGTTGAAAACTGGTGTGCTTCCAACTATAGAGCCCGAAAATTGTACGATATTTTGATTTCTTCTCGGAGAAAATAAAGCTAGCGATTTTTTTGTAAATCACACAGCAGAAAGGTAAAACAAAAAACCGTTGTTGAAAACTGAGAAAACGTTTTGGTCTAAAATAAAGGAACTTTGCGTTTACGGGCACAAGCGTATGCCTAACGGAGCGCTGAAACCGTACTTGGCGCCTTAGAGAAGCAACCTATACTATAATATGCCCAATATCTGGATAGAGTTCAAACAAATGTATAAACAATTGTATAATTGCTCGTTCACGAATTCGCCCGTTATTTTCAACTGCATGTAAAAGAAAAAAAAAATCCATTTGAGATCACAAAGAGGAATGATTTTTGCGGGTCACTTGTACAGTCAAATGAAAAAAATCCATGAACGAGAAATGCCAGAAAATTGGGAAAATCCTTTCGAAAAGGTAAACACTGCCGAAGAGAGTGACGAAAAGTACATTTATACTTATGTATAAGGAATAAAACGAACCAGTACACCAACTCGTTCACAACAGAACAACAAACAAACGGCACGCCGTTGGTCACCAGAGGCACTGTAGATCAATACATGCTTACCTACTTGAAACAAAGTTAAAGCCAAGGAAAATTCGATCGAATTTCAGGTGCACAACATCGTGCCGGCGCTAAACCTATACAACATACACTGGTGATCATTTTGTCCTGGTAACAACAATTTTGTCCTTTGCTCGATCGTAAGTACACACACGGTACGAGACTTGTAACGCAATTACATAGGATGGGGCACGCGGGACCGAAGAAGTGTAAACACACGAAAGCGCCCCACTCGACGACTGTCCATCAGCGAAATCAAATCATAGCTGTAATACACAGCCAATGGGTGTGAAATACATTTCATGTGTATAGAAGAGGAGGAAGCGAAGAAGAGGAGAAACGAGTATATGATTTGGAAATCGACGATATGTATATATATAGACGGAGAAATGTGTACATATTATATACATGTAGAGGGACACAGAAAGTGGGAGGATAAATCAATACCGAAACGAGCGCCGTGTCCGCAGCATTTCGCAGGTGCGTTGCATATATATACGAGTTGTGCACGTGCAGGGGAGAAAAAGTGAGGAGGAAAAAAATCAAGAGAACGAAGAAAGAAGGAAGCGCGTGCGAGGGGACGGAAGACGGAAGATAAGGTGGGTGAAAGCGTGTACTTACATGAATATGTTGTTGTACCGTAGAGGTGGCCGCGACGGTAGCGTAAGAAAAAAAAAAAAGGGCTACCAAGTTGAGAGCCTCTGTGCACTCCAGAGAAAGAACGATCGTCATGGGTGGAAGGGGGAGGTATCCAACTGCGCAGAAACGAGAAGAGCTACGCCAGCGCCGAGAACCAATGTTGAACCACCCAAAGTGGCGATCACTGAAAGCTTCGCAGGGTAAGCTCCTCGATGCTAGCGCCAACATCTTGTGGGCCAATGTCCCGAGTGGCGAATACCGAAAGCTATACACGGGAAGAGCCAAGGTCGCCCACGCGTTAAAAAGAGACCACCTCTCTGATATCCATGTATCAAGCTCTTTCTTGTTTTCCTCTTCATGTTCATTCTCGCGCGATGACTCCTCACTCGAGTTGCTCACGGGTGGATGATTCATACATATATTATATACATGTGTACTCCACACACGTGCAAGCAAAAGGAATTATAACATACTTTTGTTCGCGCTCGTTTGGCGATGAAAATAAAACAAACAACGTGTAGCCCGCACGTATATATAATATATATTATGTAAAGCGGCGCGCGCGCGCAAAATCGAGCTGCGCGCGCTTCCAAGTGATGGTTCTCATACAATTATACACGCGGACGGACGGGACACGATGGACACACAAAACTTATATATATATAATGTATATTTGCCGCAGGCACATCCTCTCGTCACCGGCGTCTGCAGCACCACGAGCTCGCAGCCACCCACAGCTCGACGATCCGCTGCTCCAGCAGCTTCGTTCGCTCCAGTACTTATACCTATACTTCAATATAATAATCTCACGAACTCGCATTTGTTGGGATACACTCAGGTACTTGTACACCTACACCTCGAGTATAATTGGGCCGTAATAGACATATACAACCTATACATATATACACCTACAAACTCTAAATGGAAATGGACTGATCGGCGCATCGTTTCTCTTTGTGCGTGCAGGGATATTTTATCGAGCGCCACTTACATGCATGTATAGTATATTTGTTCCGAGTTATGTTATATTATAGGGCGCAAGTCTTTGTGTATAATTGTCCAAAATCGAGTGTTGTGCTACGGTGGGTACCCTTCATATACTTATTGAAATTTACGCGTAGTGATATTGTATTTGTGTGGGTTTGGATGATGAACGTTGTATGAAAATGAAAAAAAAAAAAAAAAAAAAAAAAAAAAAAAAAAAAAAATGTACCGATGAGCAATGAGTGATTGAAAAACATCGCGGTTACACGTAAAATGGTATAATTATAACGTGTGGGTGTACTACTCACGTTGCGCCCAGTTTGTAGTAATGTATCTCCCACTAGAGAGAGAGAGAGAGAGAGAGGGTGCCAGCCAAGCCACCCTGAGGCTGCTCGGGGGCGGCTCTCCGAAGAGACACCACACGGGGAGGCGGTGGGTCGAGCAGGTGGCAGCGGGAGCAGCAGTATTAGGTATATATATATATATATATGACACACGCGCACACGGATAGAGTTATAGATAACAGACACACATACACGACACTGGCACTCTATGATATACAAGTATATACTGGGGACACGAAAGAGAGAGCAGGCGCAGGTTGTTTCCTCGACGGCTGCCGGGTGGCGAGTGGGTGGGCAGGCGGGGTGGCAGCCGCCCGACGTCGGGTGGATGGTGGGCGAGAGTGGGTGTCCCTCCCTCCTCTCCAGCTGCTCGCCTATATACGTATGTACATATACACACACACACACCTCCCTGCTGTTGCTGCCGTGCACGGCTCATAATGTATATACGGGTGTATATCTATGTAGGCATGACGGGAGGGACAGAGAGAGAGAGAGAGAGAACAGCTCTCGGGGAAAGAGCGTGAGTGAGGAGGGGTAGGGTTCCGAGCCGATGCCTGCCTGCTGCCACCCCCTCGTTGCTTTATCCTCATTCAGAGCTAGCTGGGCACATTGTACGTGAAACATATATATACATACACCGGGGGTAACGCTACACACATATATACACATTGGCCCAAGGAAACGACGAGGGAGGAGGAGGAGGAGAGAAAAACGTCGTAGCTGATGCAGCAGCTAGGGCATCACGCACTTTTGAGAAGTAAGTATATATAGGATGGAGGAGCGAGGGAGAGAAAATAAAGAAAAGAAAAAAGCAGAAGAGAGCCTCTGGGCCCCGCAGATGCGAGGACGGGGCCGCTTTCTTCTAGCCCCTCGTAAAACGAGCACCGCCACCGGGATTATACGTATATATACGAGAGTTAAGCGCTCCAAACACCGCCCGCACGTGTTTTCTCGTAGGCCCGAGCAGCATCGCATGTATACACTTGCGGGCGCTTGCCTGTACCGCACTACCACCTATATATTACACACGTACATAGTTGAACGGGAGAAATATAAATCCGAAAAAACCCCCCTTCCCGCTCCTTCTCTCTCTCTCTCTCCTGCCCGAGATGTATATCCTCCTCCCCCACCCACACCCTCCCCCGTCTTTTTCCTCCCGCTCGTTCTTCTTCTGTTCACGCTGATCCCTCAGGCTAGCAGCTATATACACTGTTGTTGCCCCTGCCTATATATATATGCCCGAGCATCGTCGTCAACGTCGCTCCACGGGAACATAGTATACGTATATATAACAGCACACCCATCCCGCCCCCTCGTGGGCCCCCGCTCGTGTGCAACAAAATCCTCGACCGTATAAGCGTGTAGAGAACATCGGTCCCTCTCTCTCTCTCGCGCGTCCCAATATACCTTAACCTGCCCGTCATATATTATAACATACATTCCTTTTCTACTTCTCTGCCAGCTCCAATACATGTACACACACACGCGCACACTCTCTCCTCGTCACGTCAGTTTATGTATATATATTTTGTTTTTCCCCTTGTTTTTGGACGCTTCGCATGAACTTGGGAGAACGGGAAGGAGTGTCATCGCGCGAGAATGATCCCACCGTGGAATGTGTTGTTATACATACACGTAAAAGTTGTCGACCGATCCCGAGCTTTTATTTGTAAACAGGTGGCTGCAATGTGTTGAAAGTTTGATCGAGTCGATTCCGATGGGATTTGCCTATTCGGTCAACGGAGCGTCTCGGTCGTTTCGCGTTTTGTCGTCGCCTCGGGCTGGTGTACAAATATTTTCGGTTGACCACGTGTGTTAACAATAAAAAAACAAAACCCATTGGAATTTTCGTTGAACATTCAAGTATTACGTTGAATTTTCACAGTACGATCCAAATGGACTGTTGTTGGAATTCGCTTGCCCAACATTTTTGTTTCAACCAATCGCGTGGCAGTGATTTTACTGAGCAATCCAATTCTTTGAATCAAAGAATATTTCTTTACCCTCATTCCGTTGAATATTTTCTTTTAATTGAAACAAATTTAGTCGATCCAAAAAAATCATTTCGTACAACTAAATGAAAAATTCGTGATTGAAAAAAGAAAATTTGAATTTATTAAAATATTATTTTCAATTAACTTATATTTTTTTACTCATGAGAAAATATTTAACGAAATTTTCTTTGATTCAAAGAATTGGGTCGCTCAGTGCAACAACTCACGTTAATGGCCATCCACTACGGTATGTTGCACTAGAGGAATAATTGTAACGCCAACAAATGGGTGAAAACAAAAAAATTTCCAGCTAACGAGTAGTACAACAACGAAAAGCGCTTAGTTTCAAAAGAATTTGTTTCTCCCTCCACCTCTCTGAATCCACAAATTACTCATTTGTATGCGCCGAGCGGTTCCCGGGGTTGCTTTTAACGAGAGATTTGAACAATTTACCCACGGATCTGGCTCCGAAAAAATCGCAAGCACGATATTGTTCGCAAAAAAAACACGGGTACCAAAGTAAAAATCAAACGCAACACCCGTATGTAAAGGCTCACAGCGCCAGATTTACAAGACTCTTTTATTTTTTCTGACCCTACCGAATTTGTTTATTTCACATGAAATGCGGTACGGGCCTGGTAAGGCTCACACGTTATTTCCCTACCATCAAGTCCAACGTGCAAGGAGAGGAGACTATATGCATTACCTTATAATATGTACCACCGCAGGGGTGGGTTTCCGCACGTGTCCTGGGACCCGCCACATATAGTGGCCTCGTACTACGGATATCACGAACGGATTACGTGAGATCCGAGCCGCTCAGCCAAACGTCGGCGGCAGCTATACCGGGATGACGCTCTCGTGCACTTTGCTGCGGAGGGAGGAGGGTTCATTTTCCCTCCGACGTCGTACATCGAAGCCACATTACTTACTCATGTATATATATATATATATACGCGCGCAGCGGCGTTTTGGCATGGAAAGAGAGAATACGGCTGTAAAGTCGAGGATCGATGGCTTCTCGGGGAATCGGCGAGTATTATATATGTAAGGTCCCTCGCGTCCCCACCCCCTGACATCACGTCTACCTCTTCTTGCCGTTAGTTTTGTTTAACGCGATTTCCTGCATTATTCATGACTCCGGCTTCGTACGTATATGCATACATATAAACCTTGGAAAATTATGCGCGTGAGCTTTCCTGCTATCTGACGCTGCGCGAGACACGGTTAAGGAATCAAGGAAGATGATGATGATGATGGTTCTCTCGCGTCGCCGTGAATATTTATACTATTAAAATTTCGACCTCAGCGCCACGCGTTTCTATTCGAGCTATGGAAAAGGGGAGGAAAACTGTATGAAAAAAAAGTCGCACAAATTTCTCCGCGTCTCATTGAACCGCGAAAGCTATGAGTCTTGAGCTTTTCTTATTCGATTGCCTCCCTTAACGCGGTTATGCGCTCGAAGAACTTTGTTACCCCGAGCCCAGGGGGAGCCAGCTCAAAGACACCGCGGAAGTTGGAAGGCAGCCAACTGCCTTACCGGCGTCCGCTCACGAGGACAACACTTTTGGCTGTTATCAGGCTAGCCGATCGATACACGAATCTTTTGAATTGCTTCGCTTTGAGTCTTATTATTGCTGAGATTGATTGATGGATACAGTGTGCTATTGACGCTCCACTTGTTCGCAGTACACTCAACTCGAGCACGTAGTCCAATCGGATGGGTAAGTAAACAAAAAAAAAAAAAAAAAAAAAAAAAAAAACTAGAAAAAGTTTTGTCTTTCACGTAAATCATGAATAAGGTTTGGGGAAAAAATAAGAAAAACCCGCGTAGGTAAATATTAACATCGCGTAACGCGAGACAAACGGCGGGGGTATTATTTTCCTCCCTCTAATCTCTCGTAGGCAATAAAGTGCAGATGAGACCTGCATAATTAATAAAAGAGCCGACCACCCTCCTTTGTCCCGAAAGTATATATTATATGTATACGTATATCGTGTAAGAGACCAGTGGAAAACCGTCCCCCCGCCGCCCCCCTGTGACAGTGAGAAAGAGCTGCGGATTAATCCCTCGGTGAAAAAGCACACACAGCCCGTCGCTCCGGTCCTTCGTATAAACAATCATTCGGCCAACTCTCTCGTTTGTGTAAAAGTCGTATGCATCATTCAGGGCAGGGTTGCGTTTAATCCAGGTCAAAAAAAAAAAAAGAGAAAAGAAAAAACGTCGATACTCCAGTTGTATTGTCGAAAAGTCTCGGCCTAGATGAAAACAACGCGCTCTGCTCCTTTTCTTTCGTGCCTTTGCTCGTGTATACCTACACACACGTTAAACACAGCCTTTGCACGGGTGACAACGATCCGTGCACCAAAACACAAGAGTCGAGCAAAACAGCGCGTAAAGTCGATGAGAAACAAAACCGACGTAAGGGGGAAAAAAAGGATAACAAATTCAAACATCGTGGGAGCAAACGCGCGCAAACAGCACACGTATATGTATATGCGTGCAAGCTCGCCCAATGGTAACAGAGTCAGGTGGTGGGGTTGAAACGCTCGCTCCGCTCGACCGAACATCAGAAGCAACAGCTTAGGTAGAGCTCGTGTGTATAGGTGCAGGCAACGGTCGGTGAGCCAAATATACCTATACCTGGCACCTGCAGAGACGAGATCAAACGACGAGAGGTCAACGCGAAAATCCAACCGCGCAAGCTCGACCCACACATAAATGCAGTTATATATACGTATACGTAGGCTCGAAAATTCTCGCACCAGCTGAGTAAAAGCCCTTGCTTGCGCTGCACGTAAACACACGCACGCAGAAGCGCGAAAGACTATTCGCGGGTGAGAAAGAGAGAGCACCGCTATTATACCCGTGGTATGTATTGCCGATGGCGCGCGCCGTATATATACCTACGCGGTGAATTCGAGCAGCGCACGCTAAGCTGCTTTGATGTGTCTATACATGTATATGTACATACATATATATAGCCAGTGGCCGCCATATTGAAAGCTCGGAGAGGAGCTTTTTCCCTCTCTCTTTACATCTCTGTGATCTTCTTTCGGCCCTGCCGTCGGTATCGAAATATTGTGTACTGTGGATATATATAATATAAATACCAAGCTCGTGCGAGCACCAAAGAGGATAATATATACACGTTTATAGATACTTTGCTCTAAAAATACGCGCTCCGAGCAGTGCAAACGCACAGGTTCTACTTGGGATAAAAGTATAGCTGCGCGTGCATACACGATACAGGTGATGTACGGATGTAAGTATCGAAGTATATAGGGAAAAACGTGCAGCCCGGATCATCAGCCGGCAGGAGAGCTGTCAGCGGAGAAAGAGACAGCAGCGCCGCGAGGGTGAAAGCTCCGGCACATGTGTATGTATAGGACTACTTGTGTAGGCGTATATGCGGACGATGCCTCGCGCAGCTGGCAAGTAGTACGAGTCCGAATGCGACGGACCGAGTTGGCCGAGTAGCGGTGGTTAAGGCGCATCGCGCTTCCCCTTACCACACGAGTGTACGCTCCTCGTTGTCGCAAACAACGAATCATCGTATGCGTTTTGTACGTATAGTGCCAGTGGAGTCGTACAATTATACACCTTGGACACAAGTGTTATCCGGTGCACGGGAACAGGGTCTTTTTATGGTACGAGATGATGGGCCGAAAGGCGTTGGCGGACCACGACAGCGGCAGCAGTAGTACAGGGGAGCGTCTGCACAACGAGCCGTTGACCCCCCACGTCTTCGTCGTCCACAGCCGTCCGATATCCCAGTGATCCTCTCACGGTACGCCGTGCCGGTGGAGGGCGCGCGCGCACCCCAACGACCGAGAGAGGGAGAGAGAGAGAGAGGATATCCAGGAGCGTGAAAAACAGTGCACGACACGGCTAATACCCAGCCAGGAAGTAATAGGTGGTGGTGCACTCGGGGCCTGCACGTAAGGGTATATACAGTCGACGGGGATGAGCAACCCGTGCACGCCATCGCCGCCAACGAGCAGTGCCTGCCCGCTGCTGGTGTATACACTCGGCTCTCCTCGCGTCAATCGATAAGCGACTCTCTCTCCCTCTCTCTCTCTCCGCTCTCTCTGTTTTGAGGCTCGCGCAGCAGCCGCCCATAGTGTACACCCGTGTTTTTAACGCCCGTCGTCAACACCGTGTTCCCGACTCCCCTCCCCACCGTGTATGCAGCCTCGGGTGCGCTGCCTCCGCGAGTACCCCATTTTTACACCTCCTCCTCCTACACAGCTTCTTCCTTTTTTTCTTCCCTCTTTCGAGTCTCGTCCTGATCCCTAGTGGTACCCGTCGACGCCCCTCCACCCGCAACCTGGATATTGTCCCGCGGGAGGGTGACAAACATGAGCCGAGCGAGGACCAGCGGCCACGGAGCAGAACTCGTGCTCCGCGTTGCCCCGTCGCCGTAGTTATCCGCAGTGGAGTTGGTAACTGACCGGTGCTGGGAGAGGGTAACAAGTGCGAGTGCCGTTGACGGGAGCCCGGCGTTATAATATTGGCGCGATGCAGGGCCGCGGGTGCAAAGGCCTCGCGGGGGGTTAGCTACCGAATTCCCGCGGAGGACGCCACAGGACCGAGAAGGAGGCGGGAGATAGGAGATCCAGGTGGGACCGGAGGCGCTCGACGCCGGAGCCAACTGGGAGCGAGCTGGTCTCGCTAACGGGCGCATGGAACATGAAAGAGGTGAGGACATCGTATAAACTCTCGTTGAACGCTCGATGATGCCTCTCTTTGGCATTCAAAGGAATCGACTGTTGTATGATGCATGTGTACAGCCGTCGTGTGGTGCGGAGTTGAGTGTTTACGTCTCTCGAGTCCCGATGTGGGGAGGAGAGCACCCCCCATCACACACACCACCTGTATTTTTATTTATCTTCGCGCGTATGTCCCTTGGTGCGCGAGCTTGCACTACCTGCCAACCTCGTTTGTACCACTTGGCGAGATGGACATGGTTTCGAGGTTTTGCATCGGGTCAATTACTTTTGGATTCAATTGATGCGCGACTCGCGAAAGGCTGGATGTTGATTATGTTTTTTTTTTTTTTTTCTTTTCTTCCGTTGATTATTCAGCGGGTAAAGTATAATGTGATGACGTTTATTTTTATGCTCTTTAATCGATACGTTCGAAATAGCCGGTGCTGCATCTTGACAAACGTACCCAAGATTTACGACAAAGGAACGTATTATTCTTGAAATTATGTATATTTGCGTGAATGGTAGCCAAGCTTATCAAGATATTTGTGCGCTATACGTGTGTGTAGCAAACTGTTTTTCGACGTTTATGTGATGTGCGTGCGTCGCGAAGGAGGCTCTCAACGCATGACGATGAGTATGGGATAAAGTGCAACGTGACGACCCAGTTTTCTTTATCGCGTACGAAAATAACGTCGAAAATTGAATGAAGCCGAGCCTCGCGTATGTAATGTAACGTAAAGTACCTAATGATGGCGTGTTCCGTTGGAACACTGTCGAGTTACCCCCTAGTCACGCGTGTTTTCCCACATAACAACGAACAAATTTCTAATACGCACGAATCGCGACGTACACGCCCATTTATAGATTAATCAAAATGATAAACAAGCGAAGGAATGAAAAAAAAAAATGTCGAATGTAGTTTTATATTTTGTACCCAAGCACGCGAGACTGCCATAGTATACAAAAAAAAAAAAAGAGCGTAAAATATATATATATATGGCGTGGAGCCATCCATTTTTTCAGACGTGTGTGTATACACGGGCGCGTTTCGCGAAGCTCCGTGCGCCGAGTGACACAGCCCCGCTGTATTTTCTCAAACAACAGTATCGGCCCCAAGACTCCGTTGAACGTCCAAACGGAGAGCCGCTTGAGATACTCGAACGCAAGCTCTTTTTTTTTTTTTTTTTTTTTTCTTGCGCCTGTAAAATTTCGCATCTCGTTCTCCTTTTTAGGCAACCCGATGCTTTTTTGGCCACTACAAATATTCCATGATCAATCATTGTAAGCCCCAACCTGATGCAGTAGTTTTCGTATACCTATAATTAGTCGCTTGGGCCCTTTGTAGCGCGTAAGTATATACCGTAACTAGATTCGCATTACCCTGACTAAATGTTGAAATAGCGAGTGGGAGAAAAAAATTGAGTTTCGTCCGTACATGAAGCGACAAAGCTTCACTCGCGGCTCCGCACCACATATTATAGTATACATGCATTGTAGTCGAGGCCTTTGATGGCGATGCGTGTACCCTTTATCGACCAGAAAGATGATTTTTTCGTGGGTTCGCCAAAGAAATCCAGCAGACCCAACGACATGGGAGCATGCGTTAGTCACGGGCACGGTGGAGCAGGTGGGGATGGCCACGACTCGGCGAGCAGTAGCTGCCGATTGCGGGCCCAGAGCCAGGGCAGCGTCGGCCCGGACTCGACGGCCGGCACCTGCAGATTGCGCTCCCAGAGCCAAGGCACGGGCCACCAGCCCGAGAAGCAGCTGGGCTCGCCTCAGAAGCGCGGCAGTCACAACTTGGGACAGGCCCAGCAGGGCACCGGCGGGAAGCCACAACGACAAGTTCAACGGCACGGCCTCGCCGGACGCTCGCGCAGGGACAACTTTTGCCTGTGGTGGTGCTGCTGCTGCAAGTGCTCGTGCGTATACTTTATACCTATACGTTGCAGATGTGCATACACATACCTTTCTCTTTTCGTTCGTGTATTGGATTATTCGTCACTGTATATGTACAAGAAAAATGCCACCCAAAAATTACCATTTCGCTTGACAACGATGCCGTCAAACATTGGGTACTTTCTCACGTGTGCCATATATGGTATGATTATCGAACCAAGATTACCGTACACCGCCAAGTGGGTGGAACTTGGTTTTCTTTTCAACCGCACGATAATTATCTTGCTTCACGAAGAAATCGCGATCACCGGCAGTTATAATCGAATCGTTTTTACGCGCGAGGTAACAAACGACCGAGGAATTCGAAGGAAAAGCTCAGCTGCAGTACTCGGGGATCGCTCACGTGTAGAAAAAAAATGCCCCAGTCACGATGACTGTTTCCATTCGTATAGGGAATAATTCGAGTGACTCTGCCATTGTCGAAAGTACAAAAAAAAAAAAAAAAAAAAAAAGGAAAACTCAGAGTAAAGAACGTTTCGAGTATACGTTATACCTGCAGATTCCGTGGCTGGTGGTTGGAAAGAAAAGTTATTAGCCAGCTATGTAGTCATCGATTTGTCGGGGTACCCATCAATAATGATGGAATCGCGTTTTTGAATATAAGACCGATACATCGGCGAGAGGGACATGAGAAGATGGGAGAGAGAGAAACGCTGAGTCGATTGTCTGGCGCCGTTTGGCAGTTCGCAGTGTATTATACACATCCGCGCGGGGTAGTTATGACCCATTTACAGTCTCTTTCTCCATATATGTATGTGTGTATACGTAATACACGTGCACCTCTCTCTCTCTCTCTCTCTCTCTATATACACATCCATTTTACGAGCATCCACTTCCATTATGGTGTACCCACATACGTAAGAAACCGTGCGCGACTGTCGTGTGTGTCGGTCTTCACAAATATCGGCATACATACAATGTCACCGCAGCTACCTATATACATATACATAGCTGACTCGTGTATTATATTATAACTCGGGCACGCGAACCTCCATATACGAATATGTATATATATATATGGGAGGTCGTATACCATTAGGTATACATTTATACTTTGCACATGCAATTACGCGCCTCGCATCGACTACTACTCCACCTGTATACACGTGTACATACACGCGTATGCTATTGTAAAACTTTTATCCAATACACGAACGTGAAATACGTATGATGATGGTGATGTATATTGATGCACGCGGTATATACATATAAATACCATATTATGTTCGTGCAATAAATGATGTATTTTCTTCGTGTGTATGTTTCATGTTCGATGGGCCGTACATATATGTGTACACGCTACAGGCACAAATGGTAAGCGCAGTTTATACTTTATACTACTCTCCTCCTTTTCTGTAATTGCGAAAACGAGCATGATTCCCTCGGTATTTTTATATAATATATACACATACGCGAGGGGGATGTATCGGTGGGGGGAGGGGGTTGTATTGGCTTGTTGTCACACACATATACGTATATAAATGGTACATCGAAGAGTATATAGAAAGAAAACGCGATGGGGCGCGTGCGCGAAAATCTGGGCCGACTCGGCGCCCTCGTAGGTATACACAGGCACTTTGCGAGCAAAGGAGCCTCCTATCGCGCAAAGCCGCGTGCAATATTCAAACAGTCTGCGGCTAATAAGTCACTTGCCTCAATTACCATATATATTATATATTTACCTATATGTCAAACTAGTGTGCACACTTTGGCTTTTACGTTTCTTTTTTGTCTACTTACCTATTATACCCCCTTTGTGCGACGAGTTTTTTCTTCTCTCTTGCTCGGTTTTTTACCAATATATTATATAGAGATTCAGATGCCGCTTCGTGTTTGTTTGCCAAAATCGCAAAAGCCACGGTGTGCTAATATTTATACAAACGGCAGTGCGTTGTGGTGCGCGTACAGTTTCCAAGTGCTCGAGTAAAAGATGACCCGATGAGTAAGGCTTGGCTGCAACCACCAGCAAACACGACGACAACCGGGAGCTATGGAGTTTTGGCGGAAACTCGTGCTCAAGTAAGGGGGGAGGGGGGACTTTCCACCGAGCCATCGCGTGTACACGTGCGGCTCTCAATACGCCTCCAGAGTGTAGGGTACCTCCTTTTCATTTTAATTTTCAGAAGAGTCTCTTTTTTATCTTATTTTTCCTCTCGAGGGGAGATTGGAAAATTAATCCCAGCTCCGGGTATATCGCTCTCTTTGGGCTGTTTTTTCTTGCATCAAAAGTAGATCCCTGTCGACGGGTTTATTTCAAAACCGGTGAATAAAAAAGAGTATCAAGTGCTCGTTAAAATGCCTCCTCGTCGTCGTAGCTGCACAATCGATAGCTGTGTTATTCAATCCCCGTCGTTATTTTATTTCACTTTTTTTTTTTTTTTTTTTTTTTTTCGAGTACTCGACGTGAAAAAGTGGAAAAATAATAATGATGACGATAATAAATCGTTAACAGCCCAATGAGGACGAAATGGCTCAATACCCCTTTGAGCCGACCAATTGGGTATCTGCCAAAAACTAGCTCTCAGGTCTCGCAAAAGTGCCGTCGTTAAATTATTTAGGGTATGCACAGCGACAGGTATAGGCATAAAAGAGACCGGGGGGGTATGTAAATTGAAATCAATAGAAAATAGAGCCGTGATACGATGCAGCCCGAGCGGGACGTAAAGTTATAACGTCAAAGATACTACCGGTCAGATAATGTAGTTACTCACTTGGCACATAACCGATCGCCGCGTGTGTTTTATTGTCCTTGCCTTTACGCGTGTGGTAACCTATATGTACAATATAATGCCAACTTTTCCGCGTACGTTCACGCGGAACTCTGATGCGGAGGAAAAAATGTCTTTTCACCGGTCAACCCTTGATTTCTCGCGGATTAATTTTTTTTTTTTTTAGGAATACTCCCAAACGAGCCTATTAATGACTCCATGCATGATAATTATTAATGCGATACGTCAAATTATTATTTTTTTTCTTCTCCTCGTTTACACCGACTCCAGTCTGCGTCCTCCCTCTTTTTTTTTTATTGTTTGGCTGGCTTTAGAAAAAACAAACTCTGGCTTCCGGCGCCCGCGCCGACACGTGCTTCCGCGACTTCTTTCGTTATGTACGTAAATGTACATGCGTTACAGCCAGACGGCGGAGGTCGGAGTCCCAACAATGTTAATATACACGCGCGTAAGTATACGGTACATACAATATACACGTGCACCGTGTGCCGAGTATATAATATATATGCGCGTGGGTGGTGTATATAAATGCGTTATATATATATATATGCCAAGTAAAACATGTGCACTTATATAGCGGGGCTGCATCTATACGCTCGCCCATTCATATCGTGTTGTTTGCCGCACATCAGCTACATCACGTGTGTGCGTGCCTCTCTCTCTCTCTCCGTGATGGTCTAATCTTTCCCTCCTCGCCCTCTCAACGTTGCTGCTCTCCCACGTCCTAAACCGAGTGCGTGCAGCTGCTGGAGCTGGTTCTCTTTCTTTCCTCTTTTCTATTTATCTCTTTCTCCCGCCCGCCGGTCTTTGCATTATACGTGTCTGAAACGTGTATATGAGTCAATCCACAAAAAGTTACCCAAATTTTGTCCCCAGCTCGGGAGAAAAAATTTGTTTTTTGAAGCACACTCTCGGCACATGCCTCATGTTATGTACTGTGCGGAAAAACTCGCAAACATGGGTGTCAGTCGAGGTGGCTCACCTTTTTTTCGATTTTTCATGCAATTATTACGTCCATGTAAGGGTGTGTAATTTTTGCATGTCAATGACAGAGAACGGTGTTCACGATTTTCCTTCATTTTATACAGGATCTCGAGAAAAAGCAGCCCTATCGCGAGGATTTGTTTCAAAAATTTAATTTTTTTTTTCCCTGAGAGGTGACAAACTGGGTATATTTTTTTTGTGGATTTACTCGTATGTGTATATGTATGTATAGGTAGCAAAATATGTGTGTGCGCGCGTGTGGCTGCGAGTGTCCCTCGCTCGCATTCTTCGCAGCCTGCGGGCACCAACTTATACACTCTTGTATTGTTGATTCAGTAGAATTTAAGAGCTCGAGTCGGCTAACCGCAAAACGTCGAGAGAATTTTATACATTTGATTTCATCTTCATCGAATTGTTATCGTTTTTCGCTCGAATGTTGTAACTGTATATTTTATACATATACATATATACATATATACATATTCATATACGTTAATAGTAAACATGTGCTCGAACTGCAGCTCGTGTCATCGGTTGTGGCAACTTGGGTATGGTTTTGTTCTTCTTATACATTATGCTTATGTTGGATTTTTTCGTTCCCTCATAATGTGAAAAACTTCAAAAAATGCCATACCCTGTAACTACTATATAATTAAATGTACGACGATGCATAAGCTTATCTGGTGAAAGTTACGGGCGATAGTGTCACGAGTGTACAAATATATATAATATATCTGTTATTCCAAGTCCAAGAAAACAGTATAGGCTGTTAAATGTTTACGTTATCCGATGGTTGGTCGGCGATTTCAAACTATCGCCTATACGGTATGACCTCACCTCGGTGTGTTTGTAATAATTTGACGGTTCTTGCCTCAGTTGGTGACTCGCACCTCGAGAGTATACGCACATCATCGGCAATAATCAATTATTTTGGTTGAGTTTGTATCGTACACGTGCGCGTTAGGATGCCTTGTTTGTGGTTCAAAGAGGAGTCTGATGTTTTAGACCATGAGGATGCCAATAATTGCTCAAAGTGGTTTTGGGGAAGTTTAACGTATGTAGAGATGCATTTTTTCATACTATGTAAAAATTTTTTTCCTTCTTTTCGCCGCACATTTCATTATTTTATCAAATTGAGTGATGAAAATCGAGGATTATCAGTGGTTTCATCGTTCGTTTAACATTCACCAAGTTTAAAAGAGGGAATTGGCAGTTGGTCTCAAATTTAAAGGGTAGATACATTTTTTTTTTTTTTTTTTTTTTAAAGACATGTATACTGTTCATTGAAAGAACATGTTGAGAGACCGGGACGCTCGACACATTTAAATGATGTCGCGTGAAATTCTTCCGATTTTTACGATCATTCGATGATTCTTCTATATGTGAATATGTAAAAACACCTCTTATGTTCGAGGTTAAAAAGAATACTTGCCTTTGTGTCGGCTAGAATAATAATTAGTAAGATGGTAATTGGTTGAAAGTGACTCATCAGTATAGAAATTGTAGAAAAACTTACGTGAGTAATTATTACTATATTTTGTTTCTCAACGTAAAGATTATCATAGTTACGCGGTGAAAAATTGAAGTATCGTCTTGTAAAATAAATGTAAATTGTGACGAAATTCCAAAAAAAAGAAAAAAAAAAAAATTTGCAAACAAAGTTACTCGTCAAATGTTTCGTATCTGCTTTGTAATATACTTGACTGCCAACGAAGCAAGTACCTGACTGCTAGATTAAAAATATTTAAAGCTTTGTGTGTAACGATATATTTTAAGATTGATTTAAGGTGGCTTAAATACTAGGTGCTGAGGAGACTGCATTTTTGGTGATGATTTTTAATTCGCTATTACTCTAAATGGGGAAGATAAAATATTACGAAACAAGTACATGGTACTTTTAAAGACATGGAGCTTCCAGCAACGTTTTTTTAGAATTAAACGATTTTTAAATTTAGTAAGTAAAAATTGTAACCTTAAAAAAACATCATTTCGACCAACGAAAGCATGACTCGAAGTTTTTAGCCTTTTCCATTATATAGATCGTTTAAAAGTAATTTAGTGATCAGTATCGCATCGCATGCAAAGTCTTTTTGTGTTTGTGAGGAGAGTGTACAGGTATTGGTAAGATTTTTGTCATAAACTATTAAATAAAAACTCACTGCTCTCCAGTCGATTTCGAGCAGTCTTTTACTTGAGACGATGAAGCTTAATAATGTAATAAACAATTCCTTAGACTTTTATCACTATTATTTATTCATTTAACTATTTTTGTACAGTACAACTTTTTCGCACATTAAGTAGGTACTTGACTCCAAAGTTTTTTCGTATTTCATATTGAGTAGATAAATTTCTAGCAGCAAGTAAGTCATCGCACCAATCGCACTGCGTGAAAAGAAGAGTAGAAATCGAGGTGACGTTTACATTTAGATTAAAGCACGATGTCTCGATTAACACTGTCAACCTATAGTTTCAAAGGCTAGAATCCATTAGAAATTTCATGGGAGCTTTGTGATATAGATTCATAGTAACAGAATAAGTCAACTTTCAAACAGTTTTTCTCGCTGAGCCTACTTTGATTATTTCGTGGTATACACGGTGTTGGTTCAACTTCATTAACAACCTTTCACTGTCTCAAAAGATTTAGTGATGAGCAGCCTCGATTAAACCGATGATGGGATAATCGAAAAAAGTGCGGATTTTAATCCACAATGGCTATACGAAACTTGATCAAATCTGGTAAACCCTATTACGACGTATCGAGGTGTGGGTTAACCGGCATTGGGAAAATACGAGGGAAAAAAATATATCTGAGGTGAGGCAGAAGTTACGTTACTCGTCAAGTAATAAGCAAAGAATTCAGATTGAGCATTATATTGAAAAATTGATCCCCGTCGATCGATGAAACACATTGAAACCAACTATAAATAAACCGCCCTACGAGGGACCTCACCCCCCCCCTCCTCTCTATTTATAATGCGATGAAATATTTACAATCGCACCAATGGGAGATGCAGGCAACCGAAACGTCCGTATTAAACAAACATATAGCACTCAAAACGATTTGACCTCAACCTCGCGATTATAGGCACATAATCGAACACGTAACTACGAGCATAAAATATACGACATATAATAGGATCGCTATTAACGTCACTTTTATATGCGAGAATGGCACTTGCGTGCACTGTATTTGTACATCTTTTTTTTTTGTTTTTTTTTTTTGTTGTGGTCCTGCGTTATCATTACTATAAAGTTCTGTCGTATGGCAGCTTTGTTGTTGTCATTTGTAGTAACGGACCGTATTGTGCATTCGCAGCTTGGCGAACGTGGGCCAAGGCAACGCGGCCTCCCTGCGCCCAGGTGGCGACTACGGGGTGGACGTGGGCCTGCTCGCGGAGCTCCTTGGGGGCGAGTTGGGCAACGAGCTGAACCACGAGCTCGACAAGATCAGCATGGAGGAGATCCAGGCGTGGGGCGAGTCGTTCGACCGGCTGATGCGCAGCCCCGTCGGGCGCACCCTCTTCAAGGTATTCTGCGTGAGCGAGTACAGCGACGAGAACATCGCCTTCTGGCTCGCTTGCGAGCAGCTCAAGAACGAGCAAAAACCCGACAAGATCGAGGAGAGGGCGCGCACCATCTACGACAATTACATATCCATCATCTCGCCCAAGGAGGTGAGTCTATTACTTTATTACTTCTTGATGTACCTGGGTGTGTTGCTTTGGTTCGCCGAAAAGCATTCATTTCGCTGGAACACGGGAAATCACCTATAAACAAATACTTTCCGTGTACAACACTTTTGCCAATCATTTGGATTGAATACAGAGTTTAAAAAAATAACTTTGGTGAATTGCTCATGGGACCACGAACCCTTCCCAATTTCACTTGGTTGATTAATATGTCATTCACCTAATGTTTTCGCATCGACCGATTTTTATTACAAGTTATACTCGGGTCCGTCGCTTCCAATAATACAAAAGAAAAAAAACATACACACGTGTCAGTTACTGTATATGTTTGGTACAACGAATTTTCACACCCTACTCCGCACCGATCGTGCATATGTTTTACGATGATAATTTTTAGCCCTGGAAAACGCGGCGCTGTGCCAGCTCGTTGACGATTGTGCCTTTGACAAAACGACTTTTCTCTCGGGAGCAAAGTTTTTAAACTCGACCCTTTGCACGAAAAAAAAAAAAAAAAAAAAACAATAGTTACTCGCACTTCACAGAGGAGCGCGCGATATACGGAATTCGCTCGGTGAGCAATCACTTAAGCTCTTTTTCTCCATCCCCCTCCCCCGCCTCGAGAGATCCGCGTTGAAATGGAGCCCTGAAATAAGCAGGCCTCGCCTTTCAATTCTCATTTCTATGATATCTGGAACTCCTCGCTATGCATCCGCTATGCAAGAAGAAATGAGAAAAAAAATCGGGTGCCAGAAAGAGAGCGAACAGAGGAGACACTGCAGGAGAGTAGAAGCATCCATACAATAAGGTACACCCTATCGGTTCACGCGCAAGCCGGCTTGCCTACCTGCAGGCGCTTTCTCCTGGCGATGCTATACATGTTATATTAGCAGCTATGTAGGTATACATAATATACCTGATGCTTATACTTACTCACAAACAACACACAGCCCGTAGCGACGCGACGAAGGGGTGTGACTGATCGAAGCGCGCTAAATATAAACCCTCGTCGTTTGCTCGTCATTATTTCCACTTACAGCTTTTTTTTTTTTTTTTTTTTTTTTCTTTTTACGCTCTCCGATTCTCAGGATGACGAGCTTTTCTCGTGCATGACGCGACTTTCGGTACACAGAACTGGCCAACTATACGTGCTCGGTTACATGATACATACGCTGTCGTTGACGTCACCCCGAGAGGTGTCGAGATTCGGCCGATGATTAAAATATACTCACCCTTCGTGGAGTAAAAGTATATCTCGATTCCCTTCAAATGTGCCAAAAGACACGGCAGGCTTTCACTGCGAGTGTGGCAAAAAAGAGATGCATCTCGAAAAATAGTAACAACTAGTTTGCGAAACGGAAAAAAAAGTAGGTGCCCCGTCCCAAAAAGGGAAGGAATGTACGAAGGGCACATTATATCCACATGTTGTGTTTATTGTCTATAATGAAAATGTCGCGTGTCTCGATGTAAATTCCAGGTGAGCTTGGACTCGCGGGTGCGGGACATTGTGAACCGCAACATGACCCAGCCGACGCCCCACACGTTCGACGAGGCCCAGCTGCAGATCTACACGCTGATGCACCGGGACTCGTACCCCCGCTTCATCAACAGCGAGATATACCGGAGGGTGGCGCGACTGGGGCACGCGCGTCCCTTCGACAACCCGGCGAGCGCTATGCAAGACGCGAGCAACCGGCCGCTCGAGGACAGCGTGACCAACGTGGTGGGGACCGACCCCGGCCCGGATCCGGCCCCGGCCACTGGCTCCCTCGAGACCCGCAAGTCGAAAAAATCCATCACGTAATCGGGCCCCGCTGCGTAACACCCCTCCGGTGTATAGCATTACATCCTCGTCGACTGATGCGGGGAGAGGAAGCGACGGGTTTTTCTGTACACCTCACAGGCAAAGGTGCCCGCCCCTCCCCTGATATTATTGTTATTATTATTATTATTATTATTATTAAAATTATACACAGCTATATACATATACGCTCGTTCGCGTGCGCTGGAATTATGATGCTGTCTCCACGTGGATACATGGTGGGATTTTGACGAACACTTTGCCGACAATGAGAAGAAAACAAAATAATGAAAGTGAACAAATCCGCGAGTGCGGGCAAAAAAGAAAAAAAAAAAAAGAAATAAAAACAGTGAAGCACAACAAACGCGCGTGGCTATACGAGAAAAAGGGAAAACAACATTTTTCTTCTTCATCCACTTCGCGTGTATGTATGTGAATGTCATAGGTATATAACATATACAGTACACGTATGACAGACGAGCGAGAGGCGTCTCCTTTTTTAATTCAGTCTTTCTTTCCTATTACGCACACGAAAAAAAAAAATATATATATATATATATCTATGTATGAATATAAAAGAAAAAGGAGAAAAAAGTAGTATATGACGGCTGTACGAGGTGCACGCGCGTGGTGTACACTCGACGGCTGAATTATTACAATTACGTGTACGTGACGTATATTATGCGAGCGACGCGTTTCCTCGAAAAGAGATCCACCGATCCTAATCGACGATTAAACGACTCGTCGTTTGTTGTATACGGACACACGCCGCGTATGATGCTAGAGATAAAATTAAGGGAGCATGTGTTGTTTAAACGATGATAATAATAATAATGAAAAAAAAAAAAAAAAAAAAAAAAAATGGGTCTTCCAACGAGAAGCCATACACCGGGGCCACAATATCAGAGACTATGTATACATATAGATACACCATACAATGCTTGCGCTGTAAAAGAAACAAAAAATCCACACGGGTAAAACAAAACGATCGTGCGTACATGATAACACTGTCTAGTAGCAAAAAAAATACAAAGGAGCAAACCTCTCGGAAGCTTTCTCGTGTTGCACGCTACTCTGGAGCTTTTCAAACGCGAAAAGAGCGCACGCACGCACACGCGCGCAAATTTGTCATACGCACACGTTCGCGAGTGTACAAATTGTATTAGCGCGAAAAGCAAAAACAACGTCACGTTAATTTCCGCGTCGCATGGCTCTGGCGCTTTTTTTCCTCCATACCTCTCTTCTTCTCCCTACTCCTCCTACAGCATAAAACGCAAGCTCCGTCGCATACGTATACTTATAAATGTATACCCACCCTCCTGCGCCGTCTTATCGCGTTCGAGACTACATGCGTGACATAATTATTGCTATTACAAGTAGATGTACCTTCATTATTATTATTATTATTGTTGTTGCTGTTGCCGTTGTTGTGCACTCTAGCGAAGCATACAAAAAGAGCGCATTTGCTCGCCACTGTGTTTATTGAGAAAGTCGACAGAGCAACAAGATAAAATACGAGTAACGCACTTTACTTTACCTATGGATGTTACACCCGCCGATTTGTTACAATTTATCATTATAATTTTTTATTGAAAAAAAAAAAGAAAAAAGGAACAATAAGTGAAAATTATGATATACCTTTATAAAAACACCATTGAATAAACATTTTCGTGTCTCAAGCGATGCAAAGCGTGATGATTTTTTTTTTTTTTTCTTCTCTCCGTCAACTTGTCATTTTTTTTTTTATCCATGCACCACGTTTGCTTTACCCTTTCTCTCTACTGTAACAACATTTTCTCACGAGCAGGCACAACTTAATTTTTCCATACATACCATTTTGTTCCTCGCTCTTGTACTCTATGGACTATACACCGTACCATTCCACTTCTTTCACCGCTGCGAGAATCTAAGGTGCATGAAAAAAAAAAAGAAAAAAACTTATACTTTTTCCCTCTTCAATTATACTCGAGTACTTGTACAAACTCCGCTGCGTTCGTACTTTTATACTTACGCGGTTTATGCGCTCGGCGAACTGATGGTACTTATACAGAGGCGAATAAAAAAAAAAAAAAATAGCAGGGGTCGAGTGCTCTCTAATGGGCGCGCTGCATGACCCAAGAGCGCCCGTGGACTTTTCCTCGATTGGAAAGATCCCTCCGACGTGTCCCGGCTGATGCCGTGGATGATGCGCATGGGGTTGAGTTTCTTGCTCATCAAAGGGTTGACAAAATTCTCCGCTGCCAGTCACCTATTGATTCAGTCCGAGTTTTTTTATTTTTTTTTTATTTTTCGTCAACCGAGAAGTGGGTGGTAATGAACCTAATAGAGAAACTGCACGCGGTATTGGCGCACGCCGTATAATATGAAATTGACGGGGAAAGCTCTGCGAGTGCGAGGTATGGGGGGCTCCGTCGTGCGGGTAATTTCATTACGGCTTGACCTTTCCGTCACGGCTTGTCGAGGCTCGAGGGTAAACACATTTTAGACCATTGACTCTCTCTTGAATTTTTTTTTTTTTTTTTTTTCCAAGTCAAGATTAAGCGACTGTCGCGTAATACGTTGAAATGCAAAATTATAATACTAAAGAAGCCAACGCGTACGAGCTTTGTTTTTGCATACCTACTTAGTTTGGGGAGCGCGAGCATGTAAAAAAAAAAGAAAAAAAAAAGTATAAACATTGTAGCCGCGCGGAGAGATAAGAAATACACGGCTGTGTCGAATAAACGCGAGTCCGTACTACAGGCCAAAGAGAGCATGGAGTTACCGGTCAAGAGTTGCTCGGGGGAAAAGTAAAATCCATAAAAATGTGGCGAAAAATACAGCAACTCTCGAGAAAGGGACAACTCAAATTTGAGGCACGCCTTTTGCGTCGTTGCGCCGTTGAAATAAACACCACCTAGGATGGCCTAAAGTGTCCGCTTTGCGCGATGAGCGCGAATTCGAGAGAAAGGGTGACAAGGATGGAGCTACGCTCGTTGGCTAGGCTCCAAGTGTTTCTTTCCGGGCGAGCGAGGAAACAACACACGATGCACGAAAACGAAGCGAGTTATGAAAAAAAAAGGTGTGCGAAAGATGGTGAGATAAAAGAGGGGCTCGTGAAGCGCGCGAGAAATGCTAAATGGCACCAGTGGGTGCGAGTTGTTGTTATCTGATGTACTTTGTTTTTTTTTTTTTTTTTTTTTTTTTTTTTTAATACATGCTTGGAGAAGGTTGATACGTAGAGAGGAAGAAAAAATAACTAAGCGAGATTTCTCGGCGCAAAAGAGTCAGTCGCTATACAGTGTTTGGCCACTACCTTGTATAGACATATATATCATATAAATAAAGTAACGCAACAAAAAAACTCTGCTACGACGATTCATATTATTATATACATTGTAGGAACGAACCAAAAAAGTAATTGCGTCGTGTATACGAGTGAAGCGAGGTACACGATAACAAAAGCTATCAAACTCAAAGTGCAAACACATAAAACAAACAAATAAATAAATAAAACTCACTACAGGTATTACACGAGTACAAAAATCGATCCGAGTGAGGCAATTCGTTGAAAAATTACCGCGTAAGATTCAACGACGACGACCAGGTTGTTTCGTGTTGTGATCCTTGTCGTAATTTTCACGCCAATTTCCTCGCATCGGCATCACATAATTATAAAGACATATTTGCATGTAACACACTTATATTAATGCTTGCATAAGCGCGAGCGTTTTGTTAGCGACAATTGAAATGGGATCCTCCGTTGGCTAAGGTGATAACACGAATTACACGAAGCACAATGTTTTGCATGACATACAAGTGACGTAAGCGCGCGCGCTCGAGTTACTGCATAAATATTATAATTGCGTACAATTAAAGCGCGTCTGCGTGTGTGTGCGTGCGTGCGCGCGTGTGTAATCTAGTCGTGGAAGGAATTGAGGATAGAGCAGCAGCCAAAATATGATTATTCAAGTGTGCGTCGCTTATATGAGAAGTTGCGCACTCGATGATAATATTATATAAGCATACGTATATATGTGTATATACATCGGTATGCAGAAAAGAACTCGTTATTCATGTACTTAATCGACATACGATTAATAGTGTAATTTTACAAGACTTTGCGACTTCGTGTATGATGTACATGAGAACAGCATACTGTTGTACTCGGATATAGCTTTCTTTTGTAGGTTGAATGATTGCAACGCGGTGATTTTGCAAATACTTTTTTATGGTGTATTACTCGGACTCGAACCAACTATATAAATTATGTAGTATTTAATATCAACTTGACAATGGCTGTTGTTTGTGTATAAGCTTATCTCGATCTATGACGTGTTTTTGTTGCCCATCGTTCTTGTTTTCTCATATATTTGTATATCTTTAAAAAAAAAAATATATATAGATATATACATACCTATATATAAATGCACATGTTATACCTACTATTTATGTGTACCTACTTGATGTACGATATCATTGCAGAGACTTGGGTTTTTCAACAAAAAAATTGAATCGTGTAATTATTTGTATTGTACGATAAATTGAACGCACAGCAAAATAATGAGCTATAAATATTTTTCATACTGTTGATTGAATTGAAGTTAAATATTTGTAATAATCGGTATGGATGCCAACGTGTGAAAGTCTTAGTAAGCCCTAAGGTTATGCAATATTTAGCAATGTATGCGCAAGTTATTGATATATAAGGTGGTCGAATGTATCACTCATATATATATAATTTTTTTTTTTTTTATATATTATAGTGTACTGACCTACTATGGGTATGTACACTGTCTTTATTCATTCAACATTTACATTGTCTTTTAACATGTCGTTTTCATCGTATCATTATACATTTCTGTTATTTTCGCTTGTCATTACATTTTCGTTCTTTATTATTCGCATATCATATCTTTTTTATCTCCCGCGGTCACGCAAGACCCGGTTATCGAGAGCTCGTCACAATTCTTTAATTTTTCAATCGATTTTTTCTTTTTCTTTTCATCTTAAAAACTAAATCTTTATCCTAAGTCGGTTTCACGAATTCGACACCCGGCAAGAACCATCAGAAAAAATCTGAGTACCCCGACCGGGAATCGAACCCACGATATATATATATATTTGTTGTTATTTCAGTATTAGTATGAGAAGCGTGGAATGGACATCTAAAGGTGCTCTGTCGGTTCATTTGTTGAAAAAAAAAAAATTCTTTTTAAATATTACGGCACAACAAAAACACGTCAAGAACAAATCATGAGTCGACGTTTTTCACAAAAAAATATCGCGCCTGCACAAAAAATAATAATAACAATAATAATTAAATAACGTTGTAGGCTAAGCATCTGTTTGAGAAAAGAGATGTCGATTGTGTGCGAATGAAGAAAAAAAAAAAAAAATTAATAAGTAAAATGTGGGTGTGTAGGTCGATGACATGACATTTACATATTAAAGCAAAAGAGGGTACGTGCGAGCACGTGTTCAAATGTGTGCGTGCGCGTGTGCAATCATGTGTGAAACGAACAATTTTCATCTCATTAGTTATCAAAATGCTGCAAGTAATTAAATAAATAAAATGACGAACAATGAACAAAGTAAACAAATTAATAAGACTAATTTCAATTTATTATGGAAACGAGTTTTTTGGCGTAAATTACTTCTATATCTCGAATGATGAGAGGATGGAGAGTAGAAAAAAAAAAAAAAAAAATCGAGTTTGCAGAAATTTCGCCAAACGACTTTTCTTTCCGTTTGTGTCACAATCTAAGACGAGACAGAGAAACCGAACAAATAAAAAAATAGGAAAAATAAAAAGGTTGTCTTGTCGATGTTTGGCTCAGACCACCAACAACCCTCGTTGCATTAAAACATGGAACGAGGGGATTTTTCGAGCAGTCGATCGTACAGCGTTCACTGGCGCGCACACAAATGATAGAGCGTGATGATGTTGCAGGAAAAAATTCCCGCTGTGGAAAGAAGCGCTTTAGAGTAAGTATAGAACACAATATAGTCGCGTGTGCGATAAAAATGGAGTTGGACTGCGGAGACGCAAAAAAAAAAAAAAAAAAAAAAAGGAGCAGTTCTTGATGGGCTACGGGAAGAACGAGAATGAGAAAAGGAGCAAAAGAAGATATGCATTGAGCGCTGACATTAAGTACACGGGGAGTGCGCGCCCGTGCGTGTGTGTTCAGTCGAGGCTCTCGAGAATGGTCTCTACGTCTTCATCAATAAACGCACAATTTTTCTCAATCTTTTATCCCGCCGCTTCGCTTTATTTCTCCTTCTCTCACTTGTCTGCACCCACTATTTGACCCCGCACCCTCTGCCCCTTCTTCCGCGAGCTCGTATCTCTCGATTTTTCCAGTCCCCGATCGACCAACTCTTGACTTTATGTGCCCTTTTTTTCCTCGTTATTCCATGTCTGGCTCATATTTTTCTACTCCTTTTTTCTGTTTGCCGTACTTTTACCCATCCATTCAAGAGTGTCGATGACGTCGTTATTCCTCCTCTAATGGAGTCGTTTTTTATTTTTATTTTTTTCTTTTTTTACGGAAACGCAACTGTTTGAAATTTGTTTCTTTTTACCACCCTTTTTTATTACTTAGTTATTAACTTTTGATATCGTAGATATTTGCGTATAAATGAACATAAAATTTTTAGACCTCCAGTGTTTCCCAGAGTATCGAAAACAAGATATAAGAAAGATCTTGGCATGAGATGAAAAAATCGCTCGCTTCATTAAATTTGGTGTGTATCGAGTGTAAAAAATTAAAAATGTTGTTTAATCGCAAAATCTATATGCGTCTCTCACTCACATATCGGCCATAGTTGAATCCGGTCTCTTTGCGGCTGTTGGGCTCTTAAAAAGCAAGATGAAAGAGCTGCGTCGAGGAAAAAGGTGAAAACAAAAGTCGAGCGCGTTCTCGTGCGTGTATAATGAGCAATAAAAATTTTTATTTATCGCAGATTCGAGGAGGCGAGGACAGGAGAGTGCGTATAGTGATTATTCGCGTGCTCCCACCTTCATTATCCCTCCCTCCCTCTTTTTATGCCCGCGTCCTTCCAATTATCTTATCTTTGGAAAACCTTACACGTCCCACGATTTTTCTTCCCTTCGTTCCTCGTTGGGTTTACCTTGCCCCCTCCTTGTATGCATTTTTGGCACGTTTCGATGTTGCTCTTTCCTCGAGTGATCGATGAATTTTCATTCAGCGTACAAGAGAGAAGTGACCTTTGAATGGAAGAAAAAAAAACTCCCTCGACGGACAGCAAAGAAGCTCTGGCAGCGAGTCGTGTCCCTTTTATATAGGGTCGTTTTTTCTCGATTCGCTTCAAACGGCACCACGAACGGCTCCTCCGACGAGCAACACGTTTTTGATGCCTTCGGTTGTTGAAATTGTGTACCGCGAAAACGTAAGTTTTTATCTGTACGTGGAGCAAAAAAAAAGGTGGTGTCTTTATAAGATACAAGTGATACATACAAGGTATAGGTAAACATTGCATCGTAGAAAAGCAACGTTAATCGCCAAAGTTCGAGACTATAATAATTGGTTAGCTGGGGAGCAGAAGAAGCTGGGGCACTCGCAGGAAATCTCAAATTCAGAGTGTCGATCGGCAATAAATCGATTTGCAGCATTTTCCGGGAAAGAGAGTCGGACGGGTCCAATTAAACCAACGCAGCGAGGGAGAGAATCGTCATCCGAGAGAGGCGATGGAAAAAGGCGAGTACAGCGTATCGACGTTTCCTCCGTTGGCTGCCCGAGCTTGGAATAATAGGCTGGGCCCCGATTCAGCAAAAAAAAAAAACCCGCCTCGGCCGGCACGACTCGGAATGTCGAGTGCACCAGCTCCCGAGTTTTCTCCGAATAAAATTCTAACAACTGCCCCCTGGCAGTGGCTTATACCGATATACCCGGCTGGCTTTCCATCCGAAGCACCTCGAGCGCAGATCTCGAACGACGCTGTGCCATTTTCTTGGTACACCATGTCCAGGGATATGAATGCTTTGCGCCAAGTTGGAGTGACACAAGGACCATAACATAAATGTATAAAATCAATGGTAACAAGATATGCGTGGGCGTTTCGTAGCCCAGGCGGATTGGCTTTCGCGATTTGTACTTTACGAGGGCGAATTCAAGTCTCACGCCATGTGGATCCTTCTAGTATTGGATACTGATGTTGGGAATGAAATAGAATATTTTGTATATTTTCATGGGAATTTTGTAAATATATCAAGGGTTGAAGTAATCATGTAAACCTTAAGACGCATAATGCAGTTTTTAATAGTTGATACGTATAATGAGAAAATTGTTTTTATTGTCAAGATATATTTAAGCGAATTAATGACATCCATGAGTTAAATAAGGAATGAAGAAGAAAACGTGATGTATATAATTTAGTTTGGAACGATAAAATTGCCATATCCCTAATCACGTATTTTTGGAACTGGCTAACATGTTTGACAATCTAGGATTATAAATAAATGTTTGAAATTTGGACGACCGCATAGGCTTTTAACTGTCTTTATAGAAAAAAATTAAACAAGGACATCAAATTATGTTCGAATTATTTAGCTTGGTTGAAATTTGTAAAAAAAAATTTTCCTCAAAATATTTTATGATAAAACCTTGCAGTTTATGTGGCCTCTGCTTTAACGACATAGGAGACAACTGAAAAAAGCTACAAATATTTTTACAGAAATCTGTGTTATCCAATGAGCGTGCGACAAAGATTTTTGAGAGTAAATGACACATGCCTTACCATCTGTTAATACGACAATTCCTCAAAAAATTCTGAATAGAAAAAAACTCTCTTTTTGCACATTTTTTCATTTAAACTCTCTGTCAATCGTGTAACTATAATCCAATCTATAATTGCAATACCGATCGTTACAAAATTTCACTAAATATATTAGCAACCGGAAATTGAATGATTGCTAAAAATAAATGATAAAGTATTTGAACAATTACGCATTTCAAGGCAAAATTATTAATTTTTTCATTTTGAAATCTTCATAGAAATCTCTCAATCTTTACGTATCAGCATTTTCGGACTACATTGTTAATGTTGTAAAATTCTTTTGCAAGCGTATATTATAATGACAACTTTACGAACTCTGCCGCGCGTGCGACGATTTCGTTTCATCACATCGTCGAACGAAATTCCTGCTTATCGAGCGTGTATAATTATTATTAATTCCCTATATATATATATATATATACATATACAGGTACGGGGTGGCCGAGCGCGTTTTATTATTCACGACGCGCACCCGACGACACATTTTACATAAATTTTATTTTCGCCTTTTTCTCTTCGGGCGCGATTAAATTGTATATTTATACGCTCCCTCGCCTCTCAGTATGGCGATCAAAAAACCATACCGTCGACGAAAATATAATCCCCCCCCAACAGCAATGGCTGCTGCGGGTATCCATTCCCAAAGAACCGCGAAGCTGTGCGTGAAATTCGATACGATATCGGTAATAAGGTATCCCTCGTTACGTGCCTTCGCTGACGATTCTTCGCTCCCTCTCCATCTCCCCGTGTTGCACATTATAAGTACACATATTCTTGTATGAATCTTTACAGGTATAGAGTGTATGGGCATTCTTTGCGAGTATTTTTTTTTTTTTTTTTTTTTTTTTCTTACAATCGCCGGACATAAAAGCAAATCGTGATGCACGAATCGAGAGAAAAAAATAATAACAAAGATATCTTTTTGTTCGAACAACCGAGTTCTGGCATTGTACCATTTTTTTTTTTTTTTTTAATTTTGATATAATTGGAAGATTAATCAATTTTTTCGTGATGCTTTTTTTTGAAAAACCAAAAGCAAAAAAAAAAAAAAAAAATGTACAAGTAAAATAACGAAGCGAAAAAAAATTGTCCGGCCGTTACGTAAATTATCGTTTCTCACTTGTCCGTGGATAATTAAGAGTGCACGCGAGCGGCGCAAGGAGAGAAAACCCGAATAAAATCCCAATTAAGCCGCGGCGCATCGCCATCAGCGCGACCTCTTTCTCTCGGCGCGCGAGAAGGAACAAAAAAAAAAAAACAAAAAAAAAAAAACCCGAAGAAGAAAGGAAGGGTATAGGTATACGGAGTTAATAAGATACGCGAGGGAGAGGACGGGAATAAAAGGCCGTACAGCAGCGTCGTCCCGAAAAAAATCAGCGGTGCGCAATCAAACCATTTGACCGTTTAACGAGCAACCCCCCCTACCCAAAAGCCAGTACCGCCGTTCTGATTGCACCTTACGAATTTCGCGAGATGATCGCAAAAATGTGTGACGCGCATATGTACGTACCCTGCGTGCGAGTGTTTGGGTTCGTGCGGTGTGGCCGCCGAGCTGCTGCAGCCGGATTCGCCCCAGGGAGTCCAAAAAACGATGGACAAAAATGAGGAGGAAGGCCAATCGCACGCGTAGATGTACGTGTATATACATACAGTTAGAAAAGCAGAGAGTCGAAAAACTTTACGGTGTGCGTGTATTTGCTGTAAATTTTTATGCGTCTCTAAGGATAGCCCTTTATTTCAGTGGTATATAAGTAATCGGTAAGAGAAGATCGGTCATTTGAATATTGGTATGGTGCGTACGTTTGGAGAGAAAATTATAAAAAAAAAAAAAAAAAAAAATTGACTTTTTCTTGTACCTATGTGTACTATATCCTCGCCACCGTCTGCCGTTTGCATCTTAACCGATCCAATTACGGTTGTATCGATCGAGGGTTGTATGTGTATGTAGTAAAATTTAAAATACAAACATGGGGCGCAAACGAGTAAAAGCCCTCTCGAGAGCGCAAATGACAGGCTTCCGATGCTCAATTTTGCATGCGAGAGCTCTGCAGCGCAGCGCCAAGAGGAAGAAGAAATCCGAGTGTATATTATATGCACGAGTACGTGCTTGCGAGTACCTATACAGAAGTGAATAAGAGGCGAAGGAGAGATGTAGAGGAAACGAGGGAAGGAGAGAGGAGGAGATCGCGAATCTCTTTCTTTCTTTCTTTCTCGGGGGATCGGGGTCAGTTGGAGAAAGAAGGAGACAGAGGGGGTTTTTGCACACGTGTGTGTGTATGTGCCGTTCTCCTCTTCAAGGTTCCTTTTCTCGGACCCACGATGAGGATTCGCGCGTCGGGCCTTTCTTTCGTGCTTTTCCCTTTGCTCCCCCTCCTGCGTTGCTTGTACTGCCGAGGGCCCCTACATATATATTATATCCCTCTTCTCTTTCTATATCTCTCTCCCTCTATCTCCGTTTTAGTTTTTGCCTCTCGGACCCTTGCCTGTACGCGAGGAGCCTCTCTCTGCGGCGAAATTTCACCGAATCCCGAATTTTTGCGCGTTCGGTGCTTTTTGCGGCCGCGATAACTATCGCCCTGCGGAATGAAAGGGTTATCTTCTTTCTTTTTTTGTTTTTTTGTTACTCCCGAACTTGTGGATTGCACGCGGTGTTTCATACTTGTTTGCTTCAAATGATCGTAATTTCGTTACATGGGATATGTATTGTTTAACAGTAGATCAGAAGTCTGGATTTTTGGTAGCAGTAACGATGTATATAATAACATCAAACCAATAGTTATTCATCTAATTTCATTGATTGACCGTGTGAGTCGGGTGGCAGAGAGAGATCATCTCGAAATCGGACGGGTTTTGGGGGTTCAAGTCCCAAGTGATTAAAGGGACATGTGTAAAGACCCACCTCCCCTTGGTATATGACGATAAATAAGTTATTATTAGAGAAGTTATAAAAATTTCAATGGCCTTTTTGTTTTGTTTTGATGTTCATAGACGCAAATGAATTACTTTAATGTAAATCTCAATGTGATAAAAAACGTACGACTCTCACAGTCGTATGTATTTGGGAAATCTTAAAATCCAACTATTCAACCATGCAGCTTTACTCCACCGACTACAATTTTTTTCAAACAATGTAGGATTAAAACGACCATCAAATGATCTTTGCTACGTGATAAATTTTCTTTTTTTTTATAATTTCCTCAGGTTGCGGATGCGTCGTTGGTCCCAATCATTATAATTCGCTGTCATCAAGTGCACTTGTGTATACACCTATATGCTCAGTGTCAGCGCTCATCTCTGCAGGCTCGAAAAAAAGGCTCAACTCGCACACACGCGCGCGCGCTTGCCGTTTTTGTAATTAAACGCTGGAAATTTTCAAGCTGAAATTACACGGCTCCCTTAACAATTTCAACCTCCCCAAAGCCCATTTTTCCAAATAGGTACACACATAACACGTACACGCATGAGCGGCTCGACTTTTCCTTTTTTTTTTTTTTTTTTTTTTTTTTATTTTATTCCTCTCTCATACTTGTATCTCGAGCACTGCATCTCTCCCGGGAGCGGGAAGCGATTTTCGATATCGCGGCCTTGATTCCTGCCAAGATCGCGAATCGAATCACGCGAGGGGAGAGGTTTTACGTTGGATTATATGTATATATACACGGATACACAGCACACGAGTACACAAGCGTCCCGTGTGTGCGGCAAGAAACGATGCTCGCGCCTATGGGGAATTGGATTCCTCGAAAGGATAGCAGCTGCGATCGATTCTCTCTCTCTCTCTCTGCGCATTAGTCGCGATCGGCAACGCGGGGAAACATTAAGATCACGTAGGTACATATATAATATATATACACGGGTCTTGCGTTCGGCGAACCACGCGATATGCTGCTTTGTTTCTCTTTGCGTGCATAATTCATGTAAGTACATGTGTCTTGTCCGCGCGTGTGTTTTTTGCACCGCCTTGGCTTGGTATATATATATACGACTCTTGCTCGCTTTTCCCGATCGGTGTGCCCTTCCTCGCTTCGCCTTGTTTTTTGTTGGTTTACTCCGTCTGGCGAGTGGGGATCGAGGAAAAAGGTAATTGGAGCTTGTTTTCATGACGATTGATTGAATTTTTTGGACAGATCTTATCTTATCCCCCCCCCCGTCTTATTTTTTTGCTAGTCCCGCGTGTTTTCATTAAACCCTTATTTATTCTCTCGGCTCAGCTCGCCGCAAGATCGGTAATTAGCACGGTTAGGTCCTTGGATCTATTTTTAAGATACGTATACCGTATTATACGTATTTCGTTTATGTTATACACTTTGCATCGTTTATTAATTTTTGCACCGTTTGCCTAAGAGGAATGTGGCCTGCAGTGTTCATCGGTCGGAGGAAAATCATCCGAGTTTCGCGTATTTTTTTTTGTTTTTTTGTTTTTTTCACACCGCGATCGTAAACACGTAGCCCGAAGAAGACATTATTTCATTTGTCCGCGGGTTAATGACCAATAAAAACCCGAGAGCCCTTACACGTCTCATTTGCTTTATGACGTATATTAGCCGAGGTTTTTATTGAAAAAGAAAGGAAAAAAAAAAAAAGGTACGTTTTTTTGATATTTCAACATTTGACGCGCTGTGTTATACGCATTCCCGCGCGGATTGCAAATTATATGGTGGGTATTGTGAGAGCGGGGAAAAAAATGTAATAACGCGTCGTCGGACTCTGTTTCAGGGAAAGGTTGTAAAAACTTTCATTCGGGACACGTGTATGGGCATATAATGTACGCGCAGTGTGTATACCTATACATCCTGTTTTGAATAACTAACGAATTGGCTCCAAAAATCGGGGCAGCCCTAACAACCACCGATCTTCGTATCAAAAGGGACTGAAACACGAGATTTATGGACCGTAAAAATTAAAATTACCTTTTTTAAAAAGTAATCCCTTGAGTAGTGAGAAAAGGGGGAAAAAAAGGAATTTCCACGAAAAAAAAAAAAAAAACGTTTTAGCAAGAGTGCCATTTGTCGCTCATTACAATCAAGCGGCGGAGAGTCCAAGTTATCAATGAGTTGGCAAAATTGTTGATTATTCGCGTAGACGGTGAAGCTCGCGGCGCGTCCTTGAGCGCATATATTTATACGTGCATCGGTTTGCGGTGAACGAAATATAGATATAGAAGGGGCAAGAGGGAGAGGGCAGCGTATAGTCGCTCGATTTTATATTCAGGAATCCCATTCACGAGCTCGTAGATGGCGGCGGCTCTCTCTCTTCCTCCGTATATACTACCATCTCGTTACGGGCTTTACGGTCGCCCGTGTCCCTCCCTCCCCCCCCTCCGACCACAGTGCGTATACCTATATATAAACTTGTACTATATAGGTGATACTCTCCGCGTTTATGACTGGGATTTTTAACACGGAGTTAATGTCTTTGTTTTCGACGGCGACCTCGGCTTGTTATTTGCACTATATATGAGCTCTGGCACATATACTTATTGAAACTTGATACTTGGACATTATCTGGAAAATAATTGCTAGATTGGACCAACGCCTACCTCATGAGCGTATTTGTTTAGTTTCATCGAGACGCAAACAAGCTACATCCCGAAATATGTGTACCGAAGGTCAGCAATGGCTTATTGTGAAGTTACTTAAAAAAAAAAAAAAAAAAAAAAAAAAACGATTAAACATTTCATCTGATGTTTAACGATGTTATTCATCATCCCTTTTTTTTTTTTTTTTTTTTTTTGTTTTCATAAAACAATTACGTTTGATTAAAAAAAAAGGCTATACACCAATGAAAACTGCTTCAACAAGCCGACGGCGACAATTAAACAACGTGTACAGGAGAACCAATATTCACGTACCACTCACTGAAGCAAAAAACGAAAAATCAATTAATCTCTGAAATGTAGATGGTATGGTATTGGATTAGAATGAAAGCGCAGATTTGGCAACGAATCGCAGCTTTTAATTTTGTTTTCGGGACCAAATAAAGAGCGAGTGCGGGAAAGAGATAACGGTATGGAGGAGAGAAAAAAAGCGCCTGAAGATGTAAGTACAAGCAAGTTAGAGAGTCGGAAAGAGAAAAATCCTATATGGATAAGGTTCGAGTGCGAGAGAAGCCCTATATGCATATTATATACAATCGACAAAGTACGGAGAGCCAATCGAACCTCTCCCTCTTAAATATGTGTACACCTATACTTACTACCCGTGGGTCCATCGTTGCCCTCTATATCTCGTGCGTGCATCATGTATATATATAAAGGACCACCCGATAGGTAAGCGTGGCATGATGATAGTGTTTACTATAATGTCCGAGCGAGGAAAATGGAATAAAATCGTTAGGCGCCCTCTGGGTGATCCTATACCTGTATGCACATATTATATTATACACTTGATGTGCGCGTCGTTATCGAAAACGGAAATGGCGCTGGTAATAAATATATGTGAAGCTCTAACTTTGTGTACAGTTGATTGAAACGAATGGTAATCACTACATGTGGTAGTGGTGCATCATACAACTATGGTCCATTATTTTTGTTTGCTCAAACGTTTGCGTTATACTTACTGATGATGATGGATCGTTTCAATTTTCCGTCGATCAATAACTTTCGAGTCCACATACATATATTATGATGATGAACTGACGCTCGAAGAGCACTCGTTTGTTTGTTTGTCCCGGGAGATCGAAGCGTATCAATCAGCCGTGAAAAGAAAAACTGGCTCTAGGAAGAGGGGAAAAGTTGATTGCCCACTCCTTCTCTCTCTCTCTGCTCGATGACCATTTCTCACTTTTTTCTACATTGGGTAAATTGGTATACCTACAAGCGAAAGCATATAATATATGTATACGAGCAAGTTGGATTTGGAGCATATACATATGTATGTTGTACCTATATCGAGAGCAAACAGCATATGTATATACGTTCATTCGGGCGCACGCGCTGCCGTAGTAGCGTAACAAGAATGTCATATGATGATTGGTCATCGTGGTGGCCAATGCGACGCGCCGCCGGCTCATAGGAAGGAGACTTCCAGCACCGCCTCCGAAAGTGAGTTGATTCGATATACCTACACCGAGAGCTTTATATAAATATATCGCCGTTTATACCTATACATTGAACTTGCGCTTGCAAGTCCAACGAGTCTCTATTTGCCGATGCGTGACGACGGTGTAATGCGGGTTTCCGTTGTTGAATGCATAATTTACGAGTTTGCGGTTCGTTTGGGCCTAAGAAAGAGGATAGCTTTAAAACAACCAATTAGATATCATAAAGTTTTTTTTTTTTTTTGTGTATAACCCGTGTAGTTCCAATTTAAAGTGCCGACTTTAAGAACAAAATCAAAAGCTTTCTTTTTTTTTTCTCAGTCTAAAAGGACTTCACTCGATTCCCCAAAAAGACATTGGTTATTCTTATGTAAATCTTCAAATAAAAGGAAACTGTTACGTCTATTTACAGTTGTTTTCATAAAGACTGCGGGTGTTTTTTTTTTTTTTTTTTTTTCGAAAAATTGAAGCTTGAACAATTGAGCTTCCGAAGACAACGCAGTACTTGTACTCGGCTTTCAACATATTCCTCTCGAGTTTCCTCGGTTCACCAAAATTTGCTGTCGTATAAACACAATACGCGGCAGAATAGGTATACAGAGCCGAGCGAAATGAGATTTCAATTTGCAGCCAAGAATTCGCCCCCCATCCTTTTACTGACTCTTGTTTTTTCTCGCCATCCGAGCTCTCTCTCTCTCTCTGTTTCGACAACAATTATTCCAGCGCTCGAAATAACGAGCCGTCTGTGGATCTTTTTTTTTTTTTTTGTTTTCATGTCCTTTCGTGTTTTTTTCCCCCCCTTCTTCGCTCCGACAACCCCATATCGGTAGCGCAGACGTCGATGTTTTGCCGCACCGGAAAGGAAAAACCGGCGGCTCCCGACGAGACACGCAATATGCGAAACGCGCGAGAAATTTGCGCCTCGGATTTTTCTCCACGGGCATGATAATTAGCCGCGCGTGGAGGGAAGTCGCAATCGATGCTGCTCCGATCGACCCCCTCCCCCCCACCTTGTCATCATCCCTTTTAAAACGGCGAGCGAGGAGGTATACGTGAGCCACATGCGAGATTCGATAAAATAATTGCGCTCTCGGCTGTCGTCGTCGTCGTCGATCGAGAGGATCGCGCTTTAATGAAATTCGTCGAATCGCGCACGCCGCCGAGCTCTTCGATTCGCTCCTCTTTTTTTCTTTTTTTTTTTTTTATTCTTCTACTTAATCCTTCTTTTTCTCATTCTCGCAAGCCAAGACACGCGTTTTCTGGACAAATCGAGAGACTCTCGGCTCTTTTTTTTTTTTTTTTTTTTTCCTCCGGTGCGAAGAAATGCCTGCGGCCGGCGATTTTTCGACTATATGGGCTTCTTCTTCTTCGGGGTTTTATTAAAAAAGAGATCTCCGATTAATGGCTAATTACCGCTGTTGCTGATACCGAGTTTTTTTCCTTCTCTTTTTGTTTCCTGTACGGCTATAATTACAAGGGGGGGGGCGATGCATCACGATGTTTGTGGGGGGGGTTTTTGTGCATAGAAAACTATTAATTAGACGATCCCATCGGTGAGCCGAGGGGCAATTATTGATTTAATCGTTATACCCATAGGAGCTGGATTTTGTGTATTAATTTTGCTTTTTGTTAATCATTTGTTTTATGATTTACAAAGTGCCTTGGCCATCTTGAAAATTCTTCGAGTGCCCCAATCATTTGATAAAAGCCGTAATCCAATAATTCAAAAACCCAAACGGGATCTTATAGGTTTCAATAAATTGTTGATTTATTTTAGGTACCGCATGTTATGGTTGAAAAATGCTTTTAGCATTATTGAGTTGATTTTAGTGAAATTATTCGGAATTACTCGGAAAACCATGTTTATTTCATAAATGTCATCAACGTATAAAAATCACACAAAACGTATGTACCACAAGTAATGAAAAAACTATTGTTTGAAGATCGATAGCAAACGGTGTACAAACAAAATTATATAAAAATAATCTATTACGGATGCAATGACACATGTCACTTTTATAAAATTCGGGTGGACTTTGATTGCTAGGTATAAGAAAAATCCATAAACCTATTTATTATTACCATGTCGAGGAAACAAAAGCAAGGGATCATCGGAAAAACCGCAAGTGTATATATAGCTGAGCCAAGGCGACGGGACTAATTTTCAAAGGACGCTTAGTAAGTATAAACGCGCATACAAGTCGCGGTTACGGAAGCGTGGTTCGGCTTTTTCCCCTTCCCCGATACAAGCTGTTAACAATGTTTTCGTCATATTACGCTTGTAGTTGCAAAAAAACGGAAATTAGAATCCAAGGCGATCGCCGCGTCTGCACCCATATATACGACGCCATCAATCGGAGCAACCCGCGCGAGAATCAAGTACAGAAAAGAAAAAAAAAAAAAAAAGAACCAAGTAGGAGTGGGGCACGGTAGTAGTTGTACCTACGATACGGTGTAAGGGTGTAGTTGTAGCCGGCACGTAATCGATACTTACAAATTGTTTTTACACGGAAATCTATTGAACCGAGGTGCGCACCTACACGTATTCCAATACACATATACACAAACGCGTGCAGGTATACACAAGGTATAGATATAACAGGCGCACACGCATATGTACGCGTTTGTTGGCGAGCGGAAAACGACATAAATAACAGTTTTTATCAAGATGCGAGGGAGATGGAGGAGCACGGCCGACAACAACATCCGGTCGGGAGATGAGCCCCTCTTCCTCTTTTGCCGGGTATGTACGTACAAGAGGAAGCTGGCGCGCGTGGCGGAGAACAGCGAGAGGCACTTACCCTCCTCCTCCTCCTCGTGCGCGGATCTCCTTCTTTGTACTCCTCGAGCGTTTTGATGTTTTTCCACCCTTTTTCTCCTCCACGTACAGGTATACGTATTCATTACCGGCGCTCATCTCGGGCTGTATATATGCCCAAAGCCTTTCGCTGCTATATACACTGATGCGAGGGATACAAAGCATCCAGCTGGCGTTAGAATATCTCGAGCTTTTATCATCTCGAGTCTGATGAATAAACCTATATGCAAGAGCGAGTGTATCTGCTCTGAAAAATACAAAACTACCCGAGGGCAGAGCTTCGGTTAGGGGGGGGGGGTTTGCGAAACGTTATCCTTCCGAGACCCGACGCCGAAATTCACGTGCAAAATTGAGATAATACGGGGTAAGTACATAATATACACGCAACGCGCAGTAACGTAAGGTTTCGCTCGTGTATTTTCGAGCAATATTATATGTTTACACGAGCCGGTCCTTCCCCCGATGTAATTTGGATGGCGCGAGAGTCGTTGCTTCTTCTTGCCCGGCGATTACCAACAAAAATTGTTGCTCTCGCGTCCGATTTTGGGGATCAAAGGGAACTCATTTCGTCCGCGATCTCGGCGATTTCGAAAAACCCCGAGTCTCGCGCCCTGTATATATACAACTTTCGCTCTGATTTTCGGCGTCAAAGTCGTGGGATATACGGGAAAGCTCTTCCCTCGTTTATTCCCATTGTCCTTGTGAACAATAAACATTAATTCGCATCTCTTCCGCGTAACGAAAAGAGGGTTGATCCGTGATGGTACCGTCCGTTGAGCTGCTTATACGGACGCGCCTTTGGAAACAAAAAAAAAAAAAAAATAAAGGAAAAAAACAAACAAGAATCGCGGGACAGAGACAGATTCACCCGGACCGTCCATTCGTTCTCGTTTCGTTAGGCGGAGAGATACGAAAAAAAGATACGAAGAGAGGGACAGAAGAATTGAAGAACTTCACGGCTGGACAATGCCCGTATAGATCGGCACGTACGAGCATATATACATATATATATATATATATATACATGTATGTACGTATGGACGAAGAGGAGAGTAAAGCGGCAATAAGTGCGTATTTTCGTATGAGAGTGCAGCCACTGTCCAGTTCTCACCGAAGAGAATCATACGTGTGTACGGTAGCAGCTTATTGGCGGACATTTAGTGGACTGCACGTATACACGGAGTAGAACACATACGTATGTGTATATTATTACGTCTAGGGAGGACGAGTGCGCTGAGAAAGGAAAAAAAAAAAAAAAGAAGAGGGAGACTGACCAATAGATCCGGTTTAGCAAGTTTCCGGATTCCGGGGGTCATCGTAGCTCCTCGGGTCCCGCATTGTGTTGCCGCGCGACACCAACCCCTTGAGGTGTGTCGAGGGGGCCCCGAGCTGGCCACCGTAGGTGGGGCGCGGACGGGAGAGAGATAAAAAGGTCCTCCCTGCCGGGCATACGTGTATACGCGCGCATAAATTGTGCCGCGCGCAAAATCCGGTTTTGCGATAATGCGACCCTTGGGGATGGACGCTGGAAATTAACCTGCCGGACTCTTTTCACTCGGACACCGGGACAGGTTAGATCATATACGCTCGATCGTCATAATGGATATCGTACAGGGGCGAAGTGGAGAGAAGGGGATGACCATCGTCATGTCCTTCCGCGTTTCGGGCGCTCTCCTCTTTTTTAGAGCCGTGTCCTCCGATTTATAGGCGGGTAGTGTCTCTCTCTCTCTTTCGTTTTCTCGCCAAAGTCCAGTTTCGGTGGGAACGAAAACCTGATCGAGAGACGCCCCGCACTTTTCGACTCTATTTCCGTGAGACGCGCGGATGTACGGAGAGCGCGACGAGCATCGCCAACCGAGACTTTGCAACGAGGGTCAAGGGTACAATAGTGTGATGACGATCATAACAATAACGCAACGGAGAGGTGGAGGGAGGGAAACATTATTTTTTAAAAAAAGTATGTGTATAAGGAAGCAAAGAAGAAAAATAAGGCCGGTGACAATGGCGGGCGTGCATGTGTATGTTGTACGCGTGTGTGCGCTCGTTAAGACCGGGTGGAGATGACCAACCGGATGAACCGGACGCGCTCAACGGAACTTGTGCTTCCTCTCTTTGATAAGGCCACGCGCGAGTTCGTTATGTGCCTTTTCTTTCTGGGTATCGTGCTTATTTCCAATAGGTTGGCGCGCGCCTCTTCCTCCCCGTCCGTTCGGGTCTTTCTCGCTTTTCTGGTTCCGCGGCCGCCTTTTGCCCTGCATTTTTCGGTTGTCGCTTATGCGTTCCGTTGCCGCTTCCAGAGGGAGACTAACGCGGAAACTAGATTTAAAGGATACCAGGGATGAGAGGCGAGTTTAACCAGGAAGTCGTTGGTGAGTATACGAAGGGACACGCGCTTTTTTTTTGTTTACTTTGGCAGCTGACCGTTACTTTCGGAAGGTCCAACCGATCTTTCCTGGCAAACACCTGATGGAACACAACAGAGAAATAACAAATACAACCGACGCTTGTGTACAAGTGTAACTTACGAAATTTGCCCTTTGCGAGGAACATAACTTAGGTATATCTACCTGCGGATCGAGAATCAACCGGCGATGCTACGTGAGGTTTTAGTACATATACGTGCATGTAAAAAGTGTACTTCAAATGGCTGTTTTTTTATGAAATTCAAGTCAGTTGCAAACGATCCGTGAAAAATCGAATCGATGCTTTTGTAAGCTATTTCACCTATTTTTTTTGAGCTAAGAGTGTAAAACGTGCTTTTGTGCGTGTTAAATCTGTATTTTTTCACTCTACAGCTTTCCTGTATTGACGTTTTTCATTCAAATGTATCAAGTTCAGTAGAGCTTGATACATATACTTGGCTCACCATGGAATTTTGGCAGTTCCGAATATTCTTATCAATATACTTACATCGCATGGCATTTAATGAAAAATAAAGAGCAATTTCACCTATTACGCGTTTTAATCGGGGGTATAATATGGTGTATATACATATTGGAATAATTAACGATCGATCTGGGTATTTAATCTCCGGCACTCCTCGCGCGGGGAATTCGTTAATTGAAACAATTAATTGTATACTTTGTTTCGTCATCCGCACCATGGTATATATAAATATAACGTACATCGCCAGTGAATGATAGTTATTGGCATTTTGCGGGGCTTATTTCTCGCAAACATGACTCAATATTATCGATGCCATTGTGAAATTTTATATCCGCCTTAAATAACAACGCCGTAAATGTCTTTCGCGTATAATCGGTACACCTACCCAGGGGCGATCGAGTTTTGTTTTTTTTTTTTATTCATTCACATTCGCGTTTCCAGACCCATTATAATCGATCGGACGTGCACGCGCGCGTGTATTATATTTTTCCGCTGCCGATCGATAAAACAACAACGTCAGCCAACCCGAACTTGTACGTTACATTCGCTACGCGTGTAACTTTTCTTTTCCGGCGTATAATATGACCTATCTCACTAGCTTGTCTCCCGGCGCTTTATGTTATTCATTCGCATACGCACGGAAATTTGTCACTTGCCCCTTGCAATGCCTCTCCTTTTTGGCTTCACGATCTAAAATACCCTTATGTTTTCTGTAGTGTACAAATCATACATATAACTGTTAAGATAAAACTCCCTCAGAGAAATCGAACAATTCTCGCCACCGCTTATACGTAAAAGTTCAAATTCCGGACACGCGTATCGACGACAATTTGAAATCGGAGCACAAACAAGTCAGCGGATAAAGATAGCGCCCTCGAATCAATGTCGCGAGCTGTATATATATAAATATATACATACGCGTGTATTTAAAAGCTATCTTTTGCCGCGTTTCTCCCCTCGAACATATATACAACATACCCTTCGATCCTCCGAGTGCACGCGCTAAAGCTCGCGTTGCGTCATTATCCGTAAATCGTTCGCTGGGGAATATTGTATAATCTAAGCGCGGCAGCTGTAGCTCTCTCTCTCTCTCTCTATCTTTAGGTACGCCTATCCGCATCTGTTCTCCCTGGAGGTGTATCGGAACGTATTACGCGTGCCTATATGCACCTATATATAAGTGACCAGTAATGATTTTTTAAATGGTTGACTGTACCCGTGTACACTATACTTGTCGGGATTACCGAAAAATAATATAAAATACAGGGTTTTCACGCCCCAAAGCATTAAAAACTTTTTAATTCAATGCGATTGCACCTATTAATTTTTGTTAATGATTAAGGGGGTGTAGCTTAGCGCAAAATGAATAAACCGGACAAACCCCGAGATCATCACCCAAGTAATGGGATTTCGATTTCGGAAAACGTGACGCGTTAACGGCTGTTTTTTTTTTATTTTAGTCATTCACATCTCGACAACTTTGGAGACAAGCGTCGTCACCACTTCCATTCCGTAAAGACTTTAGTCCTGCCCAATTAAATAATTACACGGCAAACTTGTAAGGTTTTTCTCCATATATGACAGCAGCATCGTCAAACGTATACGTATAACATATACATCCGGTCTCGCGAGAGCGCTTATATATATATTGCCACACGGAGCGAGGGGATTAAGCTCTTGGGCCGATAAATAAGCGATTTCAGCAACCACATGTAGACACGTAGTGACCAGTTGCGCCGAAAAAAAACAAAGTCGCTTATCGATACATCCACCGCGATTCGACACGCATATATATATATACACACACCGCGAATTATCGCCGAGGGAAAACTACTACCGTGTCCGCTAATCGCGTTAGCACCGCGGAGAAATTCGCCCCTACGCGGATTGAAGAATCAATTAGGCCCGAGCATTGAGTCCCTCCCGCTGGATTAACGGGCTCCCGGTACAATGTGCTTGATTATCGCGTGCGCGTTGGACGCCGATCGACGATTTATACACCGGTATACTTACATACAGGGGGTTACCAGAGACAAACGCACCTCGGCACTGGCATATACGCTCTGTCAGCCGGAAACACTTTGGAAAAAAAAGGGGGACCTATGGATATCGAGAGAGACGGACAGATAAAATCGCTGCTGCAACATTTGTCCCCGCTCGTATATTATAAGTACAAGTACTGGGGGGCAGGTAAGTATAGGTACATACAGCTGGTAGCTTTGTCGAGATGGTATAATCTCTCTCTCTCTCTCGCGGAATCAAAAATCCGGCGCACCTTTATGTATACGGGGACCACCGCCAGTTGTATAGAGGTTGTACAAGCGCCGGTAGCCGACTCGTGTCCCGGCGCTGCTGTAACGTAATTACCGCGACGGGGTAGCGTTACATTATAACATATATATGTACTTTTATACTCGTAGGTATGCAATATTGGTATATAGGGCCGGTGGATAATATGTAAACGGGAGGAGGCGGAAAACACGAGTATACGAGTCTCTCGGGTGTGTATACGCACAGGTATATCAGTGGCTGCTCATAAGTACACGTGTATTGAAAAAGTATCCATCTCGCGGTGGCGATACAAGGAAAGGGTAGAAACGCGGGGATAATGCGGGGGGGCCCGGAATAGAGATAAATAATGGCCGATGGTAATTTATGTGCGCGGCGGCGGTGGCATTCGCGCGCCGGTGAATAATGGGGCCCCGCGACACGGGAAAAGCTAAGAGATATCGGGACCCGATACGCCGGGGTACCGCACAAAAAAAAAAAAGGCCCGCTCTATCGCGTGCTACGGAAGAGGAGAGAAAAATCGAGCGCGAGTACAACGCGCGTGCGTGCGAGGAGGGACGATAATACGAGAAAACGATACATATATACGTGTATGTATAAATGGAGGCTGTCGTGCACGAGTAGGTGATAATGGGGGCCCGAATGAGCCGAGGCGTCCTGCGGTGTCGTATCGACTTATGATTTATACCCGTCCGGGTAGTAGTGCGTTTTGCCGTCCATTTTTAACGTGCCCATATTTACACTCCTTCCCCTTTTGCCCTCGCGATCCACCACTTGTACGTATATAGTTTTGGGATCCGGTCGGTCTACGTTATTTCCTTACACACCAGGATGTATATATTTTTATATATATCTCGAGCTGCGCCAAAGTATTCTGCAACTGTATACATATTATATTCACACAGTTACAGAGTCGGAGGCTCATCCCTTTGGCCTGATAGAATCATTTCTTATCTATTCATTCCAGAGCGCGCGGTGGCTCGGTCGGCTATGTCGTGGATTGGCACGCGGGAGACCGTGGTTCAATTCCCGGCCATAGTGCGACTTTTTCGGGCAAGTACCTCTGTGATATTTCACATGTGCTTTTTCACCACGCAATGCTCCTCGAGGAGGGTTTAGGCGACCTTCTCGCAGCAAAATTGCCTAATTTCCCCCTACCCCCCTCCCAGTAATGGGAGGCCTCCCATCCCTCTTCCCTTCCTTCTCCCAAGTGCTAAGTGCCCATAGTAGTGCCCTTATTAAAGGAGCCGGACGTAGAGCACTATAATATAAAAAAAAAAAAAAAAAAAAAAATCTATTCATTCCGAGAGCACCTCATCTATACATAATATGCGTATACATATCAACGCGATCGCTTCGAAACATCATAATCCATTTCGGGTTTCCGGTGAGTATATTATATATTATACACCAACATCGGTATATATCGGCTAATTAAAACTACTCATTACTCGCGGTATTGATTATCCGGGGCGGAGGGGAAGGGCGTGCCGGTCCAATTATACTCAGGCAGCTACCAGCGTACGCTGCGGTGCGATATGGGCGTACCTGTATTGCACTAAATTATTTATAATTGATCGAAAAATGCGCGGCCAACGGGAGATAAGCTCGGAGTGCCTCTGCCATAAATATATATATATACATATGTACACCTCAGCGGAGTGACCAAATGAAATAAAAAAAAATAAAAAAAAAAATCGTTAACGAACAGTATGGATCGTTATATATGCTCGTATATACTTTTCGAGCTACGGAGCGGAAACGCGTGTATTATATGTGGGGATGTATCGCGTCGAGATGCATCGTAACTCTCGCCGCGCATTAAACAGCCGGTATAGAGCGACGAAAAGGAAGAAGGACAGTGTGGAAGGGAGGGAGGGGGTCGTTTAAATCGAATTCCCGAGATAAACACAAAAAGATCTTCATGGATTTTCCCTGAATTCTGAGAGTTCTATTGACGCGCCTGTAAATAAGTCCTTGCCTGTACACGTGGATGTGAGGTTTTTCGAAAAGAGAGACGAGCACCGTAAAACAGCTCGATTTACGAGCCAACGGGACAAATTCTTACGGCGCGTTTGTATCCTTCCGTCGATTCACTTCCCTTTTCTCTGGTATATAATAACACTTTCGAGCCAACGGCAATACCCCCCCGTATACCTTTCCGTACGTAACGAATGGCCAATGGTATACGTATAACTCTTATATATATATATTCCAAGGAGATTTAGAGCAAAATTTAATTAGAGAAAGGATCAACTTTACGAGTATGGCCACGCTTTTTTCACAAAATTGCGCACGCGAATATATAACGGGAGGGGGGGGGGGCTCAATAAATACGCGTATATACACATAAAAGCAAACATCGTCGCCTCGATTCGCAAATGGGCGCAAAACGTAATTGAAATTAATAATACTCGCTTGCGCGTATCACATTATACGTACCTACGTATTTATATTAATAAAAGAGCGCGATGGGGGACTTTAGTGTTATTGTACTTTACAATCGCGTTTAGCGCTACTTTTACAATTACACGCGCATACATATATGTATATAGTTTTAACACGCATACCCACTGCGTACAGCCATTTGATTTTATTATTGCTACGGCGGTTATTCGCTCTTGCTATTGCCCCTCGGTTTTTCCGGCGAATCGGCATTGGTATACATATTATACTCGTCATCGGTCAATAATCAACGAATAGTTATACGAGCTCTCCATATTATAGCCTTATCGCTCTCTCGTTAACAGTTTTTGCTCTGGCGGCGCGATGCTCGAACCCCCCCCCCCACCCTTCTATACCTCCATGTATGTATATATATATAGGGTACTCTTAACAAAAGTGTCACGATAAATTAAACCTCCGTATCACTGCGCGAGCACGTGGTGCGTATAACTCGCTCCGGGGATGCTCGGGCTAACAGCACTATCCACTTTGTGCGGCCGTGCGTGTGACGGGGCTTTTCGGGTAAAAATCCAAGCGTGCGTATGGACCGACGGGCGTTCCCATACACCTGTGTACGTATATTACGCGCGTGTGTGTGTGTATTATGAGCAAGGCATTGGGGAGAAAAAAGAAAGAAAGAAAGGAGGGACAGGCCGAGAATGAGGAGAAGAGGCAGGACGTCGCGCCGCGGGTAATCGCCTATCGTAAATTGGTACAGCGAGTGTACACGTATATATATATATAATATATACATATAAATCTCGTGGATACATCGGGGCGGCGGCTCTTCTCTTCGTCCGGGGGCACACATTATGCCGATAAATCGAAGGTGGTGGTGCGCGGTAGCGGGTCCGATGTGTAACAGTATCTCGAGCGCGAGAGTTATACGAGCCTCCTCTTGTCAAGGGTAAACGCTGTTACTCCTTTCTCTCGCGTATACATATTATACACGCCTGCATGATCATAATTAATAACGACGTACGTGGGGCGAGCCTTGTGATATTCCCAGTGATAGCGGGTGGTGGTCGAAGATACGTGCCGGCTACTCGTTATTTCACGGCGCACGGGGAGTATAAGAATCCATTATAAATGCGTTCCCGATGATGCTCTTTTCAGCTCAGCGCCGGGGGACCGATGTTGTATATAATTAATTGATTATTTCGTGCGATGCTTAGCTACACACGTATAGATAGACCCTCGGGAAGGGATGTAGATCTAATCTTGTTCGTGGGCCAAAAATGGTACGGGTGAATTTCCGCGAGATAACCAAGTTTTTCGCTCGATTCGACATCGGCATGATTATGGGAGCAGCACAAATCACGCTGGGCTCGCCGCACGTGATTTGTCCTTGAGCACGTGAAAAAAAAAAAAAAAAAAAAAAAATCATCCAGCGAGAATCAGCGGGAGCGACGATGCGTTCATCCTTGGATTTTTCTCTCCTACTCCGCCTACTTTTTCTCTCTTTTGTTGCTGCTGTCGCGCAATAGTATAGACATTGGGAATATACTCAATCTCACCCCATTTTCGTACAGTGCATGGCACGGGAAGTATCGTGCATTTCGATTTTTCACACGATTTAGGATGAAAAATCGTTGTTGAATGACGTGGCAGAAGAACGTTTTTTCGTCTTTGCTGACTCGTACAAGTAAGCTTCTTCGCTCCATAATTATATGTCGTGTGTGAGGCATGAACGATCTAAACAATCCCAAAGATTTATTTCACATCAATTTTCAATCTTAGCTGATGGTTTGACAGTAAATTTTTTTCATTGGCGGTGAAATGGTTGTAGGGTGAAGTCTCTCTTTAAGACTTGAAAAAAAAGCACTTTCACGAAAATGGCATTTTATTTCTTTACCCTCAACCGTCTATGCAATACTTAAATCTTCCCTTTGATATAAGTAAAAGATTCGTTGTTAAAAAATGACGTATCCCCAGTGCATATCTATATAATATGTATGATACTCCCTTCACGCAAAAACGATCGAGACACTTGTACACATATACCCACACATGACCGCAAGCGACAGCCGAGAGAGCGAGTCGAGAGTTACATTCCCAGTATAAATTTGAAATTCCGTGGTCGAGTGCGCGCCCCCCCCCCGCGCTCGTACCCGATGATACTTTGCCCGCCGCCGCCAATATCGCTAATAGACTCCGGATGAGCTGCCGTTGCCGCGGTAGCAGCTATCGTATACAGATCCGCGAGAGATGCGCCCAGTCGTGCAGAGCGCCAGTCTCCCGCGGTAGGCAGTCCGCGGCAGCGAGTCGTAAATCCATTGGCCGGAGCGCCGATAACAGGAAACCCGCGCCCCCCTGCCTATATATTATTACACGTACTCAAAGCCAATAGGGGCTGGGGGGAGATGAGTCTCTTCGCAGCAGCTGCTCCGCTGCCTGTAAATACACGTACACCGTATCCTTAATGGGATTATTATGACTCTTGCCTTTTTGCACTCATCCTATCTTCTTATTACTATCTTATTTCTTCTTCTTTTTTGTTTTTTTGTTTTTTGTTTCTTCATCTGCTCCCGTTTGCGCCGCTGCTGCTTTTAATTTCGCCTTCGAACGCTGAAACCGAGTTTGAGTTATGTTGGGCCGTCTATATCGCATCGAGTGGGATAACGAGTCTCAAGGTTGGAAATTTTCCCTCCACCACCCCGTGAAACTTTATAACGTGAGTGCACGTGTGTTTTTTTTTTTTTTTTTTTCTCAACAGTTCACGAAGTTCTTAAGCTGTACAGCCAATTTTTTAACTTTTATGAATCATCATACACAGTTTAAGACCTTTATGTTGAATCCGGACTCGTATATTTGAAAATAGGAGCGCGAAAAAAAGTAGCTTTTCCTATAAGTCACTGGGTACAGAGAAGTGAAAAAAATATGCACAGAGTAAAGGGTTGAGTTTTACGTATCGATTCATTGAGTCATTTGTATTTTAATGGCAGGCGTTTGATTTAACTAATTATAGTTTTCAAGGGAAAATTAGATGAAACGAAGACTTGCGTGATGAAAATCGGACGCAGGCCAATGATTGATGAAAAAAAAAAAAAAGGAAAAAGGTAAAAAATGTGATTAGACACACTATAAGCATACCCATATTTGAATTGACGTGCCATCATCAGGAACAGCATACGATTTCACTTTGAGTTATCTTCCGTCCCATCGGCTCTATTTCCCTCGTATCCTCGAGCATGAAAATTTGATTGACTCTATATATACACAAGTGTATATAGCCTTCACGTCTCGCGTCTAATACCCGTGCGATATCACGCCTACATTCGGTAGAAGAAAAAAAAGAAAAAAAAAAAAAAACCTCCGAAAAGCCCGAAAGAAAAAAAAAGGCACGGACGGGAACGTCAATTCCTTCAAATGGATACGTAATAACAGCCCATACGAGCTACATAGGGTATGTTGTACGATACAATGCAGGGGCGAACGATCAACAAGTGACGCTCGACCCATTTCCTAAAACGAGTTCTCACGCGCAAGTGAGCAGCAGACCCCATCAACAGAAACAGCAAACCCACCTTTGACGCAACGTAAGTGTACCTATATATATTATACTTTTGCCTAAAAGGGTGAGGTGAGGTGAGGATGATGAAAAAATATGGGGAGAGACGGAGGGGGGCACTTGGCTCCGGCGGCCAAGACGAGGAGTTACGACGTCCCGGATTATAAGGTACACATATGTGTATATGTATATGTATATAAATATACGTACGCAGGGATCCAGTGTCGGCTCCTTGGAAAAAATGTATGCCCCTTTCGGTTGTATGGGGACTCCCTCTTTCGTGCGCACGGCAGCTTCAAGACGGCAGCCGGATAAATCGGGAGTAGGGGAGGCTACGCAAGCGATGAACAAATAAAAAAAAAAAAAAAAAAAAAAAGGCACGTAAAAACGCTCAAAGGGAAAGAAGACGGCCCAAGGAGGAGGAGAAGAAGATGAAGGGCACAAAAAGAGAATCGAGCTCCCAGAGAGAGAGAGAGAGAGAGAGAGACGCTGGCTGCAGATAGTAGACATCACGTGTGTTTCTCCTCGGATGGCTCTTGACTCGGGGGTGTCCCGCTCGCTCCGACAGGTGCATCTCTCATTGTACGCACGCTCTGGGACCTTCCACATATTTTCTCTCTCTCTCTCTCTCTCTCTATCTATATGTACAACACACACACACATATATAATACGTAGGGACTGGTGCTCCTGATTTCACTGATGTGTTTCACCTCTGATGCACGCCCACGTGGAGCGACGTGAGAGACGTTTCCAAACTCGTGTGTATATATATACATATACACGTATACATGTATATACACAGTGCAGGTTGTAGTGGAAACACGTCGAGATTGTATCTCGTATATACGTAGACGAAGATGCAAGATGGAAAGGGAGAAAGGAGAAAAGGAAGGTCGTGATGAGGAGCGAAAAAAAAGGGGAGGAATAAGAGTCATATGGATAAATATCCGATTACTCTGCCATTGAGGCGAGACGCTCTTTGACGCTCAAGCGTAGGTGGGAAATGACATACATGTGGGGGATGGGGTGGGGAAAGGCAATTCGTGACGGGTATATATATATACACATGGTGGAATTTCTAAGCCATATCGCCATATTCCCCTCGGTCATTTATTTCTGTTTCGGATGCTGATTGGTTTATGCGCCCCTTCGATTAAAGCGCGCACGGCGTCCTAAGCCGACAAGCTGCTGAATGTGCGCCGCTTGCTTTTTTTTTTTTTTTTTTCTTTATCAACGGAGCGGCAGGACGATTTTCACGGTTGCGCAAGAAGATGCTAAATGAAAAAAATTAAAAAAAGTCATTTACTATACGCGCATGTGTTATACACATGATGCGGTTGTGCATTAACAGCTGCGAGTCCCTAGAGTATACGGTGGAGCGCGAGGTTGCGTAAACGAGCTTATCGGGGTGACATTTCCGTATAACACGCGAGTGATGTACAAAAGGTAATTCACACCGAGTGAGTATTTTCACGCTGGTGGTTACTGATTTTCAGGAAGCGAGTGCGAAATAAATGCACAATGAGAGACGAAATCATCATTGCGAGAAGAAAGTCCTCCGGTAAAAAAGTGGTTTTTGGTGAACTTGTTTTTTTTTTTCCCCCCTTAATGTATACCCACGAGGTAGCTCTGCTGCACTTAAACAGTGACGGTTGTTGCGCGAATCTGCACTATACGTGGGACAGCTTCCCGATATTTCCGATTCGGCCGATCTTTCTCTCGGAGCCTTATTTATCGAGCCTGTCCGTAAATACGTACATGTACCGTGAGGGGGAGCTTCCCATTACCGGTACATGTGTATACGTTGCATGTGCAGGTATACATACCCAGGTGCGTGATGCGCTTGCCCCAATGGATAAGCGCGCGAGAGAGTCACGCGAACGGGGAATTATGTAATCGTGTTAAATTATACACGCGCGTATCACCCGCTTTTTGCGGTATATACGCGCTCTTGCCCCGTGTTTACGTATGGGTGATTTTGCCTCATCCTTTTTACTTTCGTTTTGAGACATTTTTTGTTATTATACGTTTAGCTTTTTTCGGGTACCGATGGTGCAGAAATCGCGCTGTATCGATACAGCCTCCATGCCGCTACTTTATGTGACCCACGTAGCGGGATGATTATTGTAAATTCCCAAATGTAGCCTCTCCCGATGATTCACCGACGAATTTTAAAGCGAAACTTCTCCGCGCTGGTACCCATGAAGATTCATCGGTATCGTGGAAAAAAACGAAATCACAGTCGCATCGTCAAGTATCGGCTGTAAATTTCCCAAGCCAAAAGATACGGAAAAACCACACGTATAGCGTATCGGGTACAACAATCTCCGAGCCAGCTACCGTCGACTTCCTCGGAACTCCCGGGCAGAAGCTTACGGGACCCGCGTGCACAGAGATGGGAGCCAGCACGCGAAAGAGGGGCCCTTTTTTTTAAGGTCACCATGCATATTATCACACGGGCGGAAAAGTAAAAAAAAAAGGAAAGTATTAGTAGTAGTCGCTGCATTGGCCCGCCGGACGGCGCGACACGGTAACTGTATAATTCTGTTCTCTCTCTGGGCGCTCGCGCGCGTTATCGCACCGGAGTGTACGGTACAACAGAGTCCCCCGTTCCGACAAGCCCGAGGTATACGGTAGACGACGGCGACGACCCATTTGGAAAATTTATTGTTCGGCAATTGATTCTCGTCTGGGACGAATAAATCACGGATTATTCGGAGATTTATCACACCCCCCCCCCACTTCGCATCCGCGTTCTCAAAGTAGGAAATGTTACTCGCGGATGATAGGCGAAGTTTCGTGAAAACGACTGTCGACTGTTTTCCGCACTTCCGAGAGTCGAGGGGTATATATTTTTGCGCAACAGCCGCGATGATGTGCAAGAAGGGAAAAAAAAAAAAAAAAAAATGTACAAAAATATAAGAGGTCCGCGTTCTCACGCTCGGGGGGCGCAGAAAAAGCTGATGAATATATTCAGCACGCGGAGTGTATCGAGAGCGGCCGAGGGGGCATCAATTATTCCGCGCCGCGCTCTCCGGCGATGTTAAAGACTCGGCTGTCTTTTTTTTTTCCTTCCTCTCGTCTCTCCCTGCAACGACATCGACGACAACGAAGAACGAATCGGACATCGCATAACGGACGTCCCCGACTCCACGCATGAAAACGCACGCGCGATAAGCCTCATGATGCGTCCTGACAAACTCGATATCCTTATCTCTCTCTCTCTTCGTCCTTCCCCCTGTGCTCGGATTTTCATGATTTTTGTCGCCGTTTGTTAATTTCGCATGGAATAAGCGAGGAGACGGGTTTACACGCGAGTGTCCGCGTCAGCGATGAGAGAAAAAGCGCCTGGACTTTCTCTTTTTGCAACGAGCGCGTAACGTGTATACCCATATTCATATACCCGTTTCATTGCCTCATGCCCCGACAAGGACGAAGCTTACTTTTCCAATTGGATTAGGATTACAAGTCCGAGACTGCGACGTTCCGGGCACTTGGGGCGAATGGCACGTAGAAATAACGAGATAATATGGTGACGAAAAGAGGGTAGAAGCCGAAAGAGTTTACCAATGTACAGCGTTACGTCTCCATACGTATATACCTTGCGGATCAGAATATTGGCCCACACTTGCTGGGCACATCTCGTTGTTGTGCGTACGAATATGTATACACGCGTATGAATAAGCAAAGCAGCCGGGAGAGTTGAACGCCCGCGCGAGCGACGCTCCAATATGTATGAGAAAAATGTGTGAGCCGGCGTTAATTGGTGACCGTAGGGTGAGGGTAGTGTGGCATGATTAACGATCGGCCATCATCCGGGGCGATAGAGACGCGGGATAACGACGAGGTCTTCGCTGCCGAGGACTTGATCGTTTAATTAATGCGGGTGTCGCGTCTCACGTTAGCTCCCCTCCTCTCGTAATTCATCCCCTGAAAGAGACACCTATCTGCTTCTTTTTCTTGGTTTTCGACGCTCACTCGATTTCCCACTTGCATTGTTGTTTACCTGTATGTATGATGCATCGGGAGAATCGAGTGATTCGTGAATCATCATCATCACTTCTTAACCCCCGTGGCAGATATATATATATACAATTCCATGGTGCGTCTTACCAATAATATATATATACGTACGCTGAAGTCAGTCGATGATGTACCGAAAGCGGACGAGGGGAGTAAGGAAAGAGTCGTCGTCGCGGGCAATTTATCCTTACAAATTGCGCGCCGTGGCGCAGCATCGGGCGAATAGTCGATGTTTTCTGGTCCTTTCCTCGATACATGAGCACTTCCCATCCCCACATCCACCATATTCGTGCGACACATATACACACGTACGATATACAAGCGCCCAAAGTACCTCATATACATGTACATGTCTTCCTCTCTCGTCGGAGTCGCCCACGCGTGTACGATGTATATATATATACATATACACGTGTAAACGATCGAGCGTGGGCGACTCGCGAAAAGCTGCGCGAGCCTCGAGACGTGTGTATGTACAAACGGAGGGGGGACGGATGTCCATCGCTCGGGGGACACCCCCCGACAGTTCACTTCCTCTCTCTTTATCCTCTCTTTTGCTCCGTTCGCGTCTCTCGCGACTTTGCTCTTTTTTTTTTTTTTTTTTTTTTTTTTTTTTTGTCCTCCCCTCCCCGTCGCTCTTATACTTGCCTTCGAGTTGTTTTGTATCCTGTACCTACACACATGTGCATATAAAATGCATACACTTATTTAGATATACGCGCGTGCGTAGGCCCTTCCCCTCTGCTCCGATGTCCCGTCTTGCGTACAGGGAGCGATTAAAAATTTTCCACGCCGCCTCGATCCAAGAGAAGGACGTGCCGTATGGGTGTTATTATTATTATTATTATGGTTATGTATATTATATATAGGTGCACCACTATATAAAGCCTTCATTTATACCACGGTGGTATACTTTACCTCGGCAGGTATATAACATATACATGTGGATCCATCGGCATGTTATGTATGTGTGCAACCGATACACGCGGACTCGCATTAGGCGGCCCGAGGCTGGAGACTTCTCTCCCTCTCTTGCTGGCTGCCCATTTTTCACGACTCTTTTTTTTCTTTTTTTTTTTCTTTTTTCCATCCTCCTCCTCCTTCTCTTCTTTCGTTTCTTTCCTTCTTTCTCGCGCTCGCGTCGATATACATGCGCGCAAGCCTCCTCTCATTCTTTTACTCCCTTTCTGCCTCTCTTCTTTCGTTTCCTTCTCTCTCGCGCGCGCGTCTTTTTTCTCTTCTTTTTTACTTTTTTAATCCCATCTCGTCCGCCTCCTCCTGTTTCTCCTTTTTAATCTCCCCCCGGAGCGCTTACCGAGCGTATAATATACACCCTTCTCTTCCACTCTGCGTAGGTATATATACTCGCTGGACCCTTATTCCTTCCTCCTCTTCCTTCTCCCACGTACATGTGTGTACATATTCCACCGTGGGTCCACTAACAGCCCCCCCCCCCTTTTTTTCGTTTCCCTTAACGCGCACGCATTCAATTTTATTCGCGTCTATATCTGCGGCAGCTCGATTCCGTTTCGGACTTGCGTGTATATACATACACGAGACGCGCCGTGGAGAGAGAAATAGGGGGGGGAGCCTAGTCGCAGAGTGCTCCTTTTAGGGCCGCTAATGAACCCTTGAAAAATGAACTCTGTCGGGCTCAATTAGGAGGGCTCTGTGTGGGGGTAAAAAAAAAACCTACCTACATCCCGCGGGCGCTTCGCTTAACGATAACCAAGCAGGTATGTATATGTGCTCTCTCTCTCTCTCGAAGCTGTTGAATATTAAATATCCAAAGATCTTGCGCTATGGGCTTCGGGGGTACGGCGTTCCACTATCTGATCCGATTTGCTGGTTAATTCTCGAGCGGCCGAGTAAATAATCAAGGCTAAGGGTTGCAATTGCTTTTTTTTTCTTTAGTTTTATGCATGTTGTTGTTTTTGTTTTTCTTCTTTGCCACCCAGTGTTGTAATGGTGGCGAGCGGGTACAACTGTCGTCTTTTAAAGATAACCCCCCTTTTGAGATGTATATCCCAAAGTGCAGAAAACACGTATTGTCCTTTTCGTGCAACGTATGATATACTCTTAGTATATAGCAATCAAGTTCCGCTGAGCTGATCGTACCTGTACACCATCCCCATGCCCCTCGATCGCCTCCCGTGGCAGGTACAAACATCCTCGTAGCCGAAAAATCGTGTACCGTAATGTAACGTCTATAGCCTATACGTGAAAGGAAGGGCGGGTAGAATCTATCCCGGCTGATTCTGTCTGGCTGTCGTTCCTTGAAGCGAACGAGAGAGAGAGAGAAATCGAGGAGGGTAAGAAGGGGGGGGGAGAATAGAACACAAAAGAAGTGAGTGACTTTTGCCGATCAATGCCCATTGAGGGGCCCATCGGTGCACCGCTGAGCCGATTAGCGCGCTCCTGCACCAACGAAAGTAACGAGGTGCCCGGGTGTACTATAACTTTCCTCCCCCTTCGACGGAGAGTTGATCAACAGCGGTGGAGTAGCTACGTATAGTGATGAACCATTCATGTACACCTTGTGCTCCACTTTCATTTGTGTTTTCACGACTCGGCAGTGCAGGTACGCAATGTCGTATATCTCTGCGGTGCACTTGATGTATTATTATATACCAAGAGGGGGGTGGGGTCCCCATTGGTTACCGATACTATGTCGTTCGTCGCAAAGGGAGATGAAAACTTTCATTTGGCCGAAATTCGGTGATATGTATGAAAAGCCGTCAACAGTGCAGGGGATTGATATGCACAGTAGCCCTAACGAGCGCCATCGGAGACCCGCAGACATTGGGTTTGCTCGACGGCCCAAACGTGTCACTGATCTCTGCGAGCTTTCGAATTAGCGGTCGATTCACATAGGCAGCAATACTCGTGTAGATTACAGAGAGCCGTAAATCGCCGATCCAAAGCTGGTAGTTTTCCTCTCGTACAGCTATACATGTACGTTGGATGCGCTTCTCGAATGCATGGGCCCGAGTTATCGATATTCGTGCGAAAACTACCGTGCGTGTTACGTCAATCTGCGTGCACTTCCGCCGAGTCCATTAGAGAGAGGGGGAGGGGTCCTGGGGGGGGGAAGATAGAGAGAGAGATTTAGAAGACAAAAGGAAGTAAGCCAAGCAGTTGGGATGGACACGAGAGGAAAAAGATAGAGAGAGAGAGATGTCCGATAATGCCGGGTGGTCGACTGTCCCTCTTCTTTTTTCCTCCTCTTTTCTCGGACAGGGCAGCATCTCCGTACACAAACTGATATGTGTGTTGCTCGTGACGCTCGAGCGTATACCCATATGTACATACCTGTGGCTTTTTTACGTAACGCGCGCGAGACGCCGCGCATATATACGCTTACGTACGTGTCTTACCAGGTTTATATACGTAAGCCCGAGAGAAAATGTAAATAAATAAAGGATACAGAGATATGAAGAGAGAGAGAGAGAGAGAGAGGGTCGTTGTCTGTCGGGCGTGGATGCTGCTGCGACCGGTGTTTAGTCGTTCTATTGCGTCGAGTCGCGCCGAAAGTGTATCGCACGAGGAAAATGAATCTCTAAGCCGATCGTGCGTGCACGTGATGGGTATATAATGTGTAATAATACTCGTGGATAGCCGGGAGGGTCCAGCGTCCAGGAGAAGCCGATAGAGGTGCGCGTGTGCCATCAGGAAGGAGGAATCATATCACATACACACACACACACGACCGAGAAAGAGGGACAAACGGCAAAGCAGGGTGACGTAGCATGTACATACGCGGATGAGATCGGTATATACCAAATACCGATTTATACCGATCTTCGTGTATATATGTATACGCGAGGCGCGACACACAGGTAAGTATAGGGATTTCTCTCGAAGCTGTACAGCACGAAGAGTGAGAGTGAGATGAACGAGAGGGGCAGACGGGGAGGGAAGGCCGATAGGTATCTCTCCTCTCCGTCTTGTCTCCCGGAGAGAGAGCGAGACGGCGCTTAATAGCTGCTGCGGCCAGGTAGCCAAGAGCAAGAGAGAGAGAGAGAGAGGGTGTTTGTGCAGACGAGGGGAGCTCGGATGCTGGGGAGGCAGGGGCGGAGGACAGCCGACTCTGGCGGCCATGTTGCCGATCTCTCTCTCTCTCTCTCGCTTCCCCAAGAGGACCGGTGCGTGTATATAATAGCTAGAGGTTCGTTCTCTCGGTGTATGTATATATATAGCTGGGGCACGGCCGCTGGCCTCCTCCGAACGCACATATATATACATGTTATCGTCTGGACCGAGCGCCGCTGCCGCTGCTGAGCGAACCTCTCTCTCTCTCTCGCTCTCAGGTGCGCTCGTTTTGCCGATGTATGGGTGGCCGCGCTCGTGTGTATGTGTACTCCGTCCGCGAGAGAGTCCTGTCGCTGGCGTCGCCGCCACCGCTGGCCAGCCAGAAAGAGAGAGAGAGCGCTGCGACGCGTCGGACGTGGAGCATCTCGTACAGCCTCCTCGCCGAGAGGTGATGCTCTTCTCGGCACGTATATCACGACACCCGAAGCCGCGAAATCCCACCTATGCAACACAATCATTGATTGTTTGTTTTGTTTTGTTTTTCCACGGGGACCACGTAACATATATTATATATTATACAGTGTAGTGACAGTGATGCGCATAGTCGTTAGATCGTGCTCGTTCGGTCGGACAGTGCTGTATGATCGTAGTCGTGCCGGTCGCGGGCGGTGCTGATGTTGTTGGTGCGCGTCTCGCAACTTGTACTGTTGGGGTGCTCTGGGGATGATAAATTGTACAAAGGGAAGGACGGTGTGCGCCAAAGTGACCAAACACCGTGGGATGAAGAGGACACCGGTGTCTCCGTGGACCGCTGAGATGTGAGCCAAGTCAACCCCCTCCCAGTAGTTTGTAGCTAGCGAGACCAAAGCAGCTGGGATATTTTTGTAGCCAATGCATATACGTCAACGCTATAGGCCGACAGCCCCCCCCCCCGTGCCGGAATCTCCAGATATGTGAAAAGACTCCGCAAAGTAAGTATGCGCTTAAGCGCGTTATCATCTCGTCAAATGTTTGCCGGGTGTGTGGTGCAATGACATCCACGGCAGAGTTTTGCGTCGGATCGGTAGCACCGATTTTCTTGTAGCTTTTTTTACGCGTGTTTGGGCAAAGTGCAGGTGGTGCCGCACGAAAAACTGTCAGAGAGAGAGAGAGATGTATATAGGAAAATCCCAGCTTCGGTGGTACACACACTTGCTTTTTATTGTTCCTCCAGTGTGAAAGGGAACCCGTGTTTTTTCATTATCCCTCTCGCTCGCTCCGCTCCGGGGCGCCCCTTTTATCACCTCGGCAGGCGAAATAAAAGGCCCTCTTCCTTCTATCATGTGGTTGTTTTTTTTTTTTTTTCATTTTCGCTGCTGTCTCTGTAAAGGCGCGGGTTGGATTTTTTATCACAGGTATAACGTATACCCACTTTACACAATACACACACATATGCGTTTGCTGTAAACTCGCGTGGGCTTTTCTCGGGCGATAACCATCACAGGCTGTGGCTTTCGTTTTCACACTCGGCGAGTCCAGGCGGCTGTGCTCTTCCCACCGCGGTTTACGAGGTATTACAATGATGCGGATATACACAAAAACAACCGACAATCGATGGATGAGGCGCGATTTGCCCCATTAAGAAGACCCTTGTACCGAGGGACTAATGGTTGGTAACGGGACGACGGGACCGGCGCACGAAAACTGAGCAGGTGTCCGGGGTGTCCGCGGAGCTCCGAATCCGATCGCGAGAGAGACAACGGCCGGTCCGCGTGTGCACACAACACGGGGATCAGCGGCAGGAGCCAGGTTCACCCTTTCGAGGAAATCAGGTTAGACCGGCCGAACCTGCTCCTCCGCCTCCCCCTCCACTGTGATGTTTCCTGCTCCACCACGCGCTGGACCGGCTCGTTTGTCCTATATACACATGTATATATACGGACACTCATCTCTCCCGCGCACATAGTTCAAAGGAGAACAACAACGGTGAGTCGATGATGCCGGGCCAAACGAGATCTCCCCCTGCCCCCGTCACCTTCATCTTCGCTGCTGCTTCTCGTTATTCTTCTTCATTTCCATTTCTCTTTTTCTACTGTAAATATACACAGCAACCCTATATCGTTGATTGCCGTGCAAAATCCCGGTTTTTGGGATCCGGCTCCTCGTCCACCTGTGCATCCGATGGCACACTATCTCTCTCTCTCGCAATCAACGCGCTGCAACCTCGCTTTTAAAGATATCCTTTTTTTCTTCTTCTTTGCATAACGATTACCTACATATGTATGGGATATAAATTGTGATGCAACCATCAACCTTTTGGCGCAAATGTATATTTGTGCTGCGGAGGGAATTTCATCTTGATTTACGAATGAAGGACTACGCGTGTACGTGTATGTATTATATACGTTGTCGTAAAATTGTGTAATTTCCTATACACGCTCTCATCAATATTCCGAGCGAGTGGATTATTATTTGCATGTCCGTTATGAAACCCATAATTCTAGGATTCCTCGACGAAAGACGAGGACCAAAAGGAACGAGACCCCCCCCGAGTCCCTCCTCCTCCAGCGACGTTTTGGAAAAAAGCTGCTTAGCTTATCTGTATCCACACACGCACAGCTCAACTTTTATCCACATTAGTGGTCTTAAAATCGCCTCCTTGGGTGATCATATATATGTATATGCAAGCTTGTATCTCTCACACACACTCCAAAGTAATACGTCCTCTCGCAAATATGCGAAAAAAACCTCGACGCAGCTCGCAAAAAAAAAAAAAAAAAAAAAAAAAATTAAATAAATCAGCATCATCTCAGCACGACGCGAGCTACACGAAGACGATCGATAACCCATCCGCGAGGTTGCACGCGTGCATATTTATATATATATTATTCATACGAGTGTATATTATGATACGGGCGCGAAAAAAAAAAAGAAGCCGGTATGGCTGCGGCGCTCGTTCACTCCCGATCGTCGGCCATATATACATATACAAGCACGGCTGGACGCGAAACTGCGTAACGACGTGCATTTGTATCGATACAGCTTATACTTAATAGCAGCTCTAGCTCTCTCGTCTATTATTATAAGTACACTGCCTGGCAGGTACCACTCCGCGGCATTGCACACGCTCACACACCTGATGTCCATCCATGATGCAGCACGTACACGAGTATAAAAAAAACTCACTTGTACAACACACGTATTAATATTGACTCGATACGCGGATATCGATATGTATAACAGCCACCACGTATGGTATACGTTCGGTTTGTCCAAGATGATGATAATAGAGAGGAGTTATTATAAATCCTTGTATACGTGAATGACAGTTTCGTGTGTGTATCCTATCCTATATACATCGGTAAGTGAGTACGTAAGTACAACTCGCGCGGTCATTGGTCGCGGGAGAGGAGAGCGATGACGATTCTTCCCTGGAGACCAGTAACACTGGTCTCTTGGACCAGCTGATCGACGAGGGATTCTCCACATCCTCTCCGGTGTCTTTGCACTTGTCTGTTGTATTTCACCACAATACCTATATGTATATATAAATACGTACATGTATACAATATATACATGTGTGTATTTACCTGTGCGGAGAAACGCGTTTGTCTGCTACTGCTGCTCTTCGTCGTCTCTTTCTCCCTCCTGTATCTACTTACTTACTTGGTCCCCCGATGGCCCTGGCCTTGAAACCACCTCGGTGTGGTGTTATTGTTGCGCTGCGAACGATTTTTCGGCGCCCGGTTTATGGGGGTCCCCCCCCGTATTATTCTCTGCTGCACATACCAACTGTATATACGTACACTTGTGCCCGTTGCGGCTGTCGATACACAATACAATAATCCCTTGCACTTGCAACTAACGGGCTTCCGTTGATGGGTACACTTGAGTCTACGTGCTATATAATATGTATGTTGCTGTGTTTTTATGACCCGCGCGGGGTACGACGTTTTGTTTATTTGTAAAGGCAAACATCACCCTCAAGTTTATTTATTCATTGATTGATGTGCGCTTTGTCACTTGCTTTCCAGATCCCCGAGCCAATTCGACGCTTCCGCCAATGTGCCATAATATATAACGTCAAACGCCAAGCCAACTCTATCTCTTCCAACAGCAGCCTGTGATATACTTACATGCACCATAGCCGGATGAGTGCGCCAAGTGTATACCTAGACGAAAACTCGCGTTGCCATAACAAAATTCTTCTCCGTATAGTATTCGATGAAGCATCAAGCGAGGCTCCTGGTGCCCTTTGATCCATTATACAGTGCCACGGACGTATATTATACACATGCCAATCGAAAGTATAGCGATGCGTATAGTGTAAATAATTGATTTGTACGCGCGAAAGAAACAAAAAAAAGAAGAAAAACAAGAGGAGGAGCACCGCAATGAGCACAGTGCGCCGCCACGCAATGGCCACGGTAGCTGCAGTTACCAAGCTCCAATCGAGCTGCACGGAGCCGGACAACGCGGCAGCCGCCACCCTTCACATGCAGGAGGCCTACTCACCGGTCAGTACATATACACATACCCAATATATACTTTATTTTACACTTGGTCCGTCACCAATATTTCTCGTGTACACGGGTATATAGGTGTATATATGTATATAGAACATCTCTGCACCCGTGGACTCATTGTCCTTGCTCCCCTTAATTAGGCCGCCCCTTGTTTTTTTTTTCTTTTTTTTTTTCTTTCTCCGTCCCTTCGTTTCCTGATGTCGCGCCGGTCTTGCGTGCGCCGGCTAATGACGAGACCATCAGGGCACGCGATGCGACTCCCTCGTTGGTGTCCTTTTAACTCGAACTCGTCAATTTTTCGGACTATTCGTATATATATACCGAAGTGGGACGGACGACGCGTTTCAGTTGTTTGGTCTTTCTACACTCATTTTTATACTCAAGTGGAAAGAGGACATCTCGTGCGTGGGTATATATATACGGTCAGAGCGACGATTATCGCGACGGAGGGAGGAAGGGGCGGAGTTGTATATTTATTTATCGAATAAAAATCCAAAGGCGAAGAAGAGGAGGAGGGACGGTCATTAAATCCCCGAAAGCCGACGTCGTTTTTATATCTGCTGTATATCACCCGATGCGGGAGAGCGGCGTTTCATTAACATTTCTAAGCTGTTGTGCATCGGAGCATTCGGTTTATTCACGAAAAACGGGAAAATACATTTCCTTTTTTTTTTTTTTTTTTTTCATCCCAAACACCCCGGGTTGGCTACAAATTACGACGATACAATGGTGCTCGGTGACACCTGTACATATTGTACATGCACGGCGCCCTCTCCCCCAATACATACATCTCTATACTCGTGAATCAAAGTACCAGCATATACAATAGAGCCAGTGTCAATAGGTCGTCTATACATATATATACACTAGGGGTTTAGTCGTACCTTTGCAGCAATGCATATACCTGATGCTGCAGTCAGCCGTCAATGCGAAGGTTAATCCATTGGAAAGTCCCAGCGGTCAAGTGTTACTCATCCACAGCATCCGAGCCAAGGGATTTTCCCGGCTTCTTTAGGCTCGTCTATATATACTACACGCATATAGCTGCACCGCCCATCGAGAATGACACATCAGCTGTGTATAGGTGTAGGTACCAGACGATCGCAAGGGGGATGAATACCACGGAATAAGCCCCCTGTTTTTTTTTTTTTTTCAGAGCACCATACCTATATATTATGTACACCTATACCTGTGTATATATATATACATTGGTGCGGTACATATATATATATATGGATACATGGGCACAAAAAGGCCGTGACCGTCGTTAAAGGTGATTTAAGCATCAGCCCCCGCTTGGACATTATAGCGCGCGATCGATAAATCCGAGCGTGCCCGCCGTTCGTCTATTACGAGACAATTGGACGAGCCTTACTTATATAATATATTGTACATAGGTATATAGGTGTACATATTGTGTAGGAGGCTCGTAAATAAGGCAATTAAATCTCGTGGGGCAAAAGGGGGTGCGCGCGAATGAGGCGAGATATCGAGACGCGTATCATTTACGATGGGTACCTTTGGATTATCATCCTTGTGTGTCCTCCGGTTGCATGCATGGGCTAGGCGCACATTCCTTTGACGGTCATACTCCCGTGCTGTTGGTGCAGTACGTGTGCGTGAGTTGAGTTTACTTGTATGGGACTAATGAGACTTTGGGTGCTGTGGCTCAATGCAGGGTTACAACTGCTCTGTTCTCATCTGGGAGTGTAGTTGTTTACGATGCCAGGGTTTTTTTTTAATTATAATTGCTCGCTCTCTGTACTTACAGATTTTGACTATAGTTAACTACGTGTGTTGTGCACTAGCCCAGGATGACTCAATTAATTGAATGAACGTACATTGGGGTGTCCGTTAGCTAATACCTGAATCATAACTTTTATTGGACAATGAACTCCAACGCTCATCTAGCCTTGAATACAAAGCGTCTATATTTCATTCTTCTTCACATTTACCACCAGTCGTAGAATTAGTTACCGATTTTTCGGTGCCATACATCTCTTCACTCGTGATACTTACGTATACTCACACCTTTGGATCATTAGGAGAATAGAAGGTCGCAACAACTTTGTTTCCTTGTGGGATGAAACGTAAATCTTTTCTTTCTTTTTTTTCATTCTATACATGCTGGTGTAGTGGTTTGTTGAAAAAAAATTTTTTTTTCACGCACTCGATGTTTAGTATACCTATGTGCTAAGGTTCACGTATCCCGTCGATGCCGCTTACCCTCCAATCGGTACTTATATTATGTTTATGCGATCTATAAAACAAGTCTCTCCCCACGGAAAAATTCGCTCACCTACAATATCGTGTGTATAAAAGCGTTCGTAAAAATATACGCGTATCCTCCTATATAAGCACAAGTAACACGAGCATACAGAGGGATATGGTTGGCTGTACGAAGCAGCAGAGGGAAGAGGAGAAAAAAAAGAGACGGCGTCGACGAAAAGAAGATGAAAAAAAAAAAAAAAAAAAAAAAGTCGGCCTTGTGTCGCAATAATCGGCCTTTCGGGAATCGAGCGTGTATATAGTTTTTCGCTACGCCCCGCGTATACGTGTGCGCAACATAATATATTATAATGCGTGTATACGTGCGCGCGGGCACACCAGCGAGCTATACAAGAGACGGAATGGTGCTCGCGCCCGCCATTCTTGCGAAATGCGTGTCTCCCGCGGACTCCATGTTGGAGCCACGCGCGCGATAAAGCCCTCCCTCCTTTCTCGCGTGTGCGCGCACTTACGGCTATTCGGTTTCGAAATTAATCGCACCCTGCGATCTCTCGCCCCGGCCGGCGCGGGAATATAAGGTGAAAAATAAGAAAAAATGAGAAAAAAAAATCTCGCACGAGCCACCGTTTTCATCTCGCTCCGACACACATCAGTTTCGAGGCTTGTCCGATTCGTGTACTTATTAATTGCGAGAGCTCCCCCCCCCCCTCCAATTTTTATTTGGGCTCCATACAAGTGCACACGAGCCACCGAGTCGGAATCAACTCGCCGGCTTGATCTAGATTTAATTTAACATAAAAACACTTTTATGTAATTATACCTAGCGAATGGAGGGGGGGCAAATAAAAAGTCGCGCGTTACTCGTTAGCCGCGCAAATGGGACTGAACGTTTGATTTACTGTTTGCCGTGCAGCCAAAAAAAAAAAAAAAAAAAAACACGGAGTTTATAAGTTCGCGCGGGTTCGTGATTCATGAGGATTTGCGTTAATAATGGCCTGTCGGCGATTAAAATCTACTTTTGCTCGTATACAAGCTGAACAATTAAGCAGTTCATTATGCACGGCTGCGTAAATTGATCGGCTATTCCCGGGAATTGAACTACATCTTATGTACCCACTAGTGAAAAAAAAAAAAAAAAAAAAAAAAACAAAACAGTTATAGATAGAAAAAAGGCGGGTGTTTCAATTAATATGCTGAAACGCGGTCGCGGTGTACGTAATGTATACACACCAATATATACAAGAGAAACGGCCCGACTGACCGAGCGTCGAAGGGTCAGTGGTCCTGATGCCGATGATGCGGCGATTCGAATTTTAATACATAATTATACACAGCTCTTATAAAAGGGCCCCATGTACATATATTTGTATGATATATACCGTTGGCACGCGGAGAGAAAATGAGCGAGCGACCTCCGCGCGTTATTCGGGGCCCTATACATTGCTCTCTTCTTCTTAGAGAGGGAGGGGGAGACGCGAAACTCGAGCCGAAGCATCGAGGACGAAAATGAGTACAGGGTGGAAAGGAAGAGGAGAGAGAGCCGCCATCGTGTCGACTCCGGGATGACTCTTTGGATTTCTTTTCCACCTCCTTCTTTTTCTTGGTACGCTTGGTGTTGGCTCTGTATAGTATATGTATACATACCTGTACACACTAGTGTCCATGTACAATGCATGAAATATCGCGAGAGAGCACAAAAATACGCAAGATAACGATAGATAGGAGGGTGGAGGAGGGAGAAAGAAAATATGAAAGACGTGGACGTGGGATACATGTGTGTATATATGTATAGATCACCGAATCTCAAAGTGTACGCCCACGACTTGTCAGTGCGCACGCGCGCCATGTACGCGATGGAGATGTATATTTTTTTTTGTCCGGATCGAACCTCCTTGTTTTCATTGACACGTTATTCATTCATTTTGAAGCTTTATTAATTTTTTGTAAATCACGAAAGTACCACGATCCATCTCATAAATGTTTATCCAAGTTTTTCGTGTACAAATTAATCCTTCTACCCAATATTCACAAGTCGTTTTATGTATATCAATTACAAATAATGTACCAATTAAATTTATATAAAACACTTGTCATTTACTTGTCTCGGGTATAGTTGACGATTTCATGTGAATTAAAAGTCAACTGATTTTGCTTAATCACTAATCACTGCTTGGCTAGGTAAAATAATTTATTTACTTATGGTATGTATATATAGCTTTCATCGAAATGTTCCTCACGCGTGGAAAAAATTGGCGTCGAACGACGACGGCTTTTATCGAATGTCGATCGAGTGGCGATTTTTTTGTTGCCCTGATTATGCTGTTTTTGCCGCTCCAACAACGAAGACGATAAAAAACAATCAGCGGGGATTTTACCGCTGAGACAGCAGCCGTCTTTCATTATTCAAATATGAAGTTTTAATAGATCTAGACTCTTTCCACAAATGTTATCGTACACGCGCGATATCCGACGCGATAATTGAAAATATGTTTTCCATTCAATTCTATCTTGTATTAAAAGCGTTGTCGGGTTGCGCATTGTATTTTTTTTTTTGTTCCTTCTTTTAAATCGAATATTGAAAATCATATAGATCGTCGATCTGTCGCTGTTAATTGGAATTCTCGCGCGCGAGCGAAGATCGAAGCTCCGCTTGCTTTTTTAATTCATTGAAATGAGAGGCGCTCGGCATACCGATGTGTTAATGTCGTAACCCATGGTGTGCTCTTGTTCGTCAGGAAATCAAAACTACACCTACGTCTCGCACGCATATAGCTCGTCACCCGAGAAAAGTGTTGCACGGGTGGCTCTCTCCCAACTATATATACATATAAATATACACACTAAATCCAAAGTCGTACCCATACGCGCACACTAGTACCACTTAATAACCGTAAGTGCGTAATATTTTCCACTTTAACGCGCGCTCCGCAGGTGCTTACGAAATACATATATATGTACGTGCACCTCGAGCTGTATATCTATATATACACGTGCGAGTGGTCATCAGAGGAGTTCCGTCCTCGGTGACATTTTAGTTTCTCTTTTCGCTCGTCGTCGGCGTTGTCGGCTATTACCTCACGCGCGGCACAAAAACCAAAGAAAATAAAAAACAACGCGCAAAGAAGCCAGCCCACCTCCTTGTGCGTTTGCGTGGAAATGGAGAAAAAAAAGGTTACTCATTATTATTGCTCAGTGATTGAGTACTCGGGTTTGTACCCGATTTATATCGTGATCGGTAAAATCCACATGTGTTCATTACGCGCCACGTGGAAAAATCGCAACGATATTATAACGAATATTTCCTATATATATCTACAAGCAAAAATACCGAATCGGCGGTCAGCTCGAATCATTCGGCGAGTCTCGCTTATTACCTACTACCGAGACCGATAAAATTATCCAATGAAAATTTTGCAAGTTATACCAAGCACACGGTAATTCGGGGACCCCCCGTGCACGTATGGAGTTGTCAATGATCATTTTCATCGGTAGTCAAGCGAAGCGCCTGCGCGTATATAGGTATATTTTTTTTTCTTTTTCGGAAACGAGAAGAAAGTCTCGTTCGAGGAATCGGTTACTTCAACCCACCAATACACGCGTATGAATTGCGCTCTCGCAAGAGTTTCCCCCCCAAAACCGATACACCCACTGGAGCCGACTAATTTTCGCGTCTCGTGCGACTTTTTTCGGTACTACACCGTAGTACATCGATTGATTGCAGGGGAAAAAAAAGGGAGAAAACAACGGTGGCCGGGCAGGGGATGATTAATCATCGGAAAGATCGAGAACGCGAAGGGCACGGCCGAAGCTCCCCTGGAATTTCTGCAAGACCAATAGCAGCGCTATCTGCATACGGAATGAGATTAGACGGCGAGGAGGGTTATCTACATCTCTGGAGGGTTTTCCATTGCGTGGCTCCCTCGTCGGCGCGTGCGCGCAATTATTTCGTGCTTTCAATTAAAATTTCAGCCGAGCGATTCGAAGCGCGGGCAATTGGCTCGGATTCCTCTGTTTTTCATTTTTCCTCGACAAACTGCGCCTACTTACTTTGAAATAAAAAAAAATAAAAAAAAAAAAACTCGAGTGATAAAAAAAAATTCATTTGGCTGATGAAAATTCTTACATCCTACCGTCAACTGTAGTGGGTATACTTGGACATGCGACACGTTTATAACACGTACGCATACTCCAACCAAAAGCAGCGTCCATCTCTCAAAGATGACGCAAAGTCACGAAATAAAAAAATAAAAAAAACTCATCGGAGAAGAGGAGCGAGAAAAAACAAACAAATCAGGTGAGAGGGAGAGGAGAGAGACTAATAGCGGAGGAGAGGAGCGCTTATCTGCTCGTCTAATCTCCCGCGTGTATAAGTAATGTACGCGCGACCTCTTCGGTACATAATAATCGACTCGCTCGCTTGCGCGTACTATTAATTATTGTGATCTCTCGTCTCGCTCTCGTATGCATACATATATATATATATACGCTCACACGTGGACGATTTACTCGTACACGAGGTCTTCTCGCGTGAAACGCCGGGTTGAATATATTTTTTTTTTCCCCTCTTTTTTCCACAATTATTTTTTACGTGACGTCTCGAGAGCAGTGGATGACGAAGCTATATATGTATACGGTGCTACCGAGGCCTCTCCCTTACAATACGGGTCCGTGTGATTGTTTATTTATAGACGATAGGCATACGCGCGAAGGTTTATTTTGATTGAAAACATTTTATTTTACCACGTTCGTGTCGGTGGTGTTATTCAACGCTCATATGCATGGTCCCTCGGATGAATCTCACCGTTTCTCACGTATACACTACACACATGAGTGTTGTTTTAAACATTTTTCAAAAGCTTATCAATGCACCACCGTTCCACTGTTTCGTTAAATAACTCGAATTACGTAACTTATTTTAGCTCTACCTCCACGCGTATATTTGGTAATAATATATGTTTATACCCCGATTGTACGCGTACACGAAGTTTGTGATTATCTTTCGGTGTACCATTATATGTGTATATATATATATATATATATACATTATACCCGTTTGATCTCTATGCAAATGGAGAAAGAAAATCACGCCGCACGCGCGCGGGAATAATCACCGTGTTTCAATATCCTTCATCGTGAATATCGAGTAACCGCGTGTCCGCGGGAGTCGAGGCGATTTAATTACTCTCCCTCCCTCCCCCCCCCCTCACATGTGTGTTATAAATGCACGAATTCCTCTTAATAACGAGTGGCGAGGGAGAGGGAGGGCGAATGAAAAACGAGCTCGAAAAATCCGAGGCTCGAACTCGGACGCTGTAGGTATATACGTATGTATCGGGAGAGCCAGATAAAGGTGAAAAAAAAAAAAAAAAAAAAAAAACGAAAAAAAAGGAGCAACAGGGGGGAAAAGGGGAGAAGAGAAGATTAAAAAAGGAGAGGCCGAAAAAAGGTGAGCGCGGGCTTGAAGGAGCTGCAGGGCGCTGGGAGCTCTCATCCTCGCGCACGTGTATAATATACACACACACAGGTATATCCTCTACTTTGGAGGTTCCCGCGTGCGAGTGGGTTCTAACGACCGCTCGCGTTTTTTTGTGAACATCCCCCGTGAAGGAGGGGGGCGGAGGACTCCTCTTTTCGAGAGCACACCGGGACACGTACTACATAAGAGTCTCTCCCCCTCCCTCATCTTCATTGTATAATATCGGACGGACCTCGGAGGCTAGTCTCGCTCTGTTATGTGCACACACTCGCATACTGTATGCCTATACAGTACACGGTATATAGTATATACTCACGCTGGCCGGCTATTTTTTTTTTTTTTTTTTTTTTTTTTTTTTTTTTTTTTTCATGCAGCTATACATACGTGCCGCGTTTTTTTTCCTCGCTCCTTCGGGTCCTCTCTGCGCTTCTCGGTGTTGCGCGGCCTATTCCTCATCCCCCTTCTCTTCTCTTCCTTCTCCTCGAGATGTATGCTTACTTTGGGTTGCTTTTACACATACATATATAAGTATATAATATGCGTATATTGTACCTGCTTAGGTACACGCTCGAATGGCCGAAAGTGACTCGATAAATGGAAGTGTTTGTTTTATCTGATGCTCGTTTGGCAATGTCATTGTTGCAACGAGCGTGGGAATAATTAATCAAGCTTTCCTTCCCGGAAATGATCTTTTGATTTTACATACAATCAGTTTATCAATTGTTAACACAAAAAGGGTAATGAAAAAAAAAAAAATAATAATAAAATAAAACCTAAACAGCATACCGTAAAATGTATCCTTAATTCTATAAAATGTATTACTTGTGTCAAATATCATGTGACCGGGCTAGTAAGATATGCGGCAGTTGTATTTCGAGAAAAAAAGTACAGTCATAGTTATACGCTATACAATGTATGTAGTTTGACGTACACTTTTTTACATTCCCATCAAGTACAGCCTCACATATATTATGTATAGATAACACTATTAATACGAGTGAGGTAGAAAAAAAAAAAAAAAAAAAAAACAATGGACCTGTTGTTTTTTGCTACCTTGAGTATAGGGGTGGGCACTGCTTTTAACTGCCCGAGTTAAATTTCGTAATGACGTGTGTTCCAGGTCCAGGAAGGTCCCGTGTCGCCAGCCTCCTCGTCCCTGAGCAATCCCACGCAGTCGGATCCGAGCGAGCAGGTGCTGCTCGCCACAATGCAGCCAGTCAACGTGCTCGACTTGCACGAGTCCCCCCACCACCTGAGCCTCCATCCCAAGTACCATCATCATCATCACAACCACCACCACCACCACCACCACCATCACCCCAAGTACAGTCATCACCACAACCACCAGCAGCACCTGCACAGTACCAACAATCACCACCACCACCACCACCACCACCAGACGGGGCTCGGTGGCTCCGATCCGGACGACTCGGCGGGACCCCAGACGGAGCCCGAGGACGGCCGGGGCAGCCCCGAGCCCGAGGTCGGCGAGCACAAGATGATCGACCTCATCTACAACGACGGCCAAAAGACCGTCATGTACACCCACGACAAGGAGATCATCTACGAGAGCGAGGCCGACCGGGTGCAGGTGGTCGAGTACCCGCCGCCCCCGCCCTCCCCGCCCACGCCCTCGCCACCCTCGAGAAACGCCAACAACCCCGCCGGTCTGATACCGGTTAACTACGTGCAGGCCACCGCTACTACGACCCCCAGCAAAGGCGCCGCCAGCGTACAGAGCGGACCGACCACCCTCCACCTGCACTACCCGCAGCTGCAGCTACAGTCGCACGAGCACCAGGACCTCACCTGCCGGGCACTGGCCAACGGTACCGCGGTGCCCACCACCACGACGGTCCTCGTTCTCTCGGAGCTCGTGGCCGCCGACCCAACCCTCGTCAACGCCGCCGCCACCCTACGAGCTGGGTAAGTCAACTCTTGACATTCCAAGTAAGCGAAACTCGCCCGAAAAAAGTGCGTCGTTATAAACAGGTAGAGACATTTACCACTTGTAATTTTAAGGCTCGACATAATTGAGTCGGGGCGAAATTCGCCTATACCTGCAATGCGGCTGTCGTTACATCCTAGCCCGCCCTATCAAAGGCCATCTTGAAGTTAATCGTCTCTTCAGCTCGGGACGATCGGCGGGGGATGGCTTAAAAATCGTGATGGGGCTGAAAAAAAAAAAGGGCAGCAGCAGCAGCATCGCTGTCAAAATAATTATACACACGTGTGGGAGCGTTTTGAAATAAAGCGCGTCATTCGAATTAATCGGCGAAATTGTGGTTGTCGCGCGCGAAGACACCGCGAGTAACCGATCCACCACCTCCGTGAGGTATAACCTTATTGGACGAAATATCGGGTCCTCTCTCGTAAGGGAAAGCAAGGGAGATAATTTTCCTCGTTAAAAAACACAAATCCATCAGCCCGTGTATCCACAGCTTTTGAACAACAGCCGAGCGGAGAAGAAGCGGGCCATATAGCCGGCGGCAACGTCGGCGGTCCGAGAAAGAAGAGGCTCGAGCGCAACAGAAGAAAAAAAAAAAAAAAAAAAAAAAAAAAAAGGAAAAGAAAGAGGTACCCATTCTCCGAAACGCGCATAACAATAATTCAGAGCCTCCCCCCTGCATTTTCTCTCGTTATCGAATCTTTTCATCGCCGGACGCGGCAATTTCGCGCGCCTACGTATACGAGCGCGCATGAATGAGTCCAACCACGGGGAGTGGGGGCGCGATTAACAATTAATACTCGCGCTCTCTCTCTTGGCAAGAGTATGGGGGTATTACACACGTATACACACCCCAGGCGGGAGGGGGGGGGGCTGCCAGAGCCGAGAGTAAGTCACGTTGGCTCGATAGAATTTATTATTACCCGCGTGTATACGTGTTTATACGCAAGTACGCGTACGTGCAGTTACGTCCGGTCTTTGTGCGAACGAAGAAGCAGGAGAGCACCGTGGGCGATACACATCTGCTGTCGAGGAGGTGGATAGGGTATATATTATATACATGCATCGCAAACCAATAACCATTAACTACTCAGCGTGCCACCCCCCACCCTTTTTTTTTTTTTTTTCTTTTTCGCGATAAATAAAAATCCATCCGCCTATACGGTATCGTACACGCATGTGTTGCGTTGCGTTGACTCTTTTTCTCCTCGGAGACCTTGAGGGCCTCAAAAACGCAGCTACCGCGGCAGGTTGTGTCTCTCTGCTTTTTTGCTCGGCGCGGAATCCAGCGCTTCTGCGCTTACGCCGACTGCGAATCGATCGATCGGCCGCTCGGTTTTTTTTACAAAATCTCTTGAAATGCGCGCCGTTGCCTCCCCCTCCAAGCGATACTTTCTGGGAATGACGTTCCGTACCGAGATGAAATTCAGGGATTTGCGTCACAGCGCGCCGGCACCCTCGTTTCGTGTCGATCCCGATGTAAAAACATACGAGTAGGAGAGCTGGAATTTTCAGGTGGACGGGGATTATTCGCCTTTTTCTCTCCCACGGCTTCTCGAAACAAATTCGGGGATAATCTCCGGTGTGATTGACCGACGTGTCTCTCCTCTCTCGGAGACTCGAATCTCGAAAAAAAAAAAAAAAAAAAAAAAAGACTTGATGCACCAAGCAACCGTGTAAACAAGCCAGTGGAAAAAAAAGGGGAGAGGAGGAAGAAGGTCAGATGGTATCGCGTCCGCGGGCAATTAATAAACTTCGCGCGGGTGAGTGGAGAAACGGGGCAAAGGAGAGACCAGTCGGCGCTCGTGGGGTGTATATATATGTAGATGAGACGAATATTGTGGAAAAGCAGGGCTACATCGGCTCGCCTTCGCGGCATTGGTGGCCATCCTCTCTCGCGAAGAAAGATCATACGAGTGTATATACACGTAGGGAACAAAAATCCAAGCGATCCCTTTCACTCTTGGTTTGACCGCGAGAGTCGGGGGGAAGGGAACGAAAAAAAAAAAAAAACCAACTCCAAGGCTCTTCCCCGTCGCTCACGCTCTGCGTGTACCTGTACATATATAACACTCATATACCTGCGCTATCTGTATATTATATGTACATATATATATTGGCTCGAGCCATCGGTGAGTTTTTCGGGTATACAACGACGGGGGCCGAGATAACTCCGAGGAGCTTCGACTGGGAGCGTTTTCGTGTATTGTCTTGATTTATTCGATCCTTGTACATGTTTAAGTGTAAAGTGTTATCTCCGAGTCGAGCTTTTGAAAAGCAATAAACTTCCCCGACAGAGTTGGACTTTAAAAGCATATCCAACCAATGGGACGGGCATTCGTGCGCCGAGTCCTATTAGTTAAAAATCGGATAGTCCGCGCGTGCGACGCCAATTACTTGGCTGGTTTGTATAATGCACTTTCACTCGGGTCAGCTTCAATTTGAATTTTGAAAAGTGGACGCGCGCGCGGGGGCTTTCGGCGACATTGCGTAATTACTCTATCGCGCGCTCCCCCGTTGGCTTAATTGCCCATGCCTGCGCGCGTGTCTTTTAATTTTGCAAAAACAACTGCGCGCGAGAGAGGTGCTTTCGTAACGAGAGCTGTTTCGTAATTTACCATACGGATCCCCGTGGATTCGCTTCAAAAGGTGTTACAGTTACGACTCTCCGGTTGATGGTATGGAAAAAAGGGGGGGGGTCCAGTATCGGAGGGGATAAAAAAAAAATTGACGGCACCGCATTCATTGTCACGTTCAATCGTAAAATCGAGTGAGGTAGTGTATACACTCGAGTGGGTGTGTTAATGCAAGGAGGGGGGGGGGCAACATCGGCGACACTCAGCTATACGGAGGCAATAAAATTTTCAATTTTCCCGAGAACATCGGCGAGAGGAGCCGAGTGGCTCTCAAGGATTATTATTACTGTACTGTAGCCGTGCGCACCTGAGATGGGAGATAAGCACCGCTGCAGTGGAGCGTATAAGAAAGGAAATAACGGCGTTTCCGCATAAATATCGAACGTATTGCGTTATCTCTTTTATTTTTTTACGTAGGCGTGTGTATCGAACGCGTAGGTAGTCGGGCATGCATGCGTGTACCCCCTGTAAGCCGGGGATTATTTTTTTTTTCTCCTTTGAAAAAGATCTCCGGAGTTGCAGGTATATATATATATATGTATGGTGGAGGTATAATAATAGTGTTTTTCGTGGATATGATGTCACGTGCTTATACCTTTACACACTCACACGCGCTCGGGAGAGCGTTATTTATTTGACAGATCCCCACCTCCGGGGCATTCCTACATTTATAACTCGATATATATATAATGATCGCCTTGGCTCGCGTTGTACCTTTGCGCTCACACTTGGTGCTCTGGTGTGCCGGAAACGAAGTATCGATGCTTATACACGCCATGTATGTGTATATATACGAAAGGCGGTCCTTCCGAGTTTGGCCCGATTTCTGTGGTGTCTCCTCTTCTTTTTTCTTTTCTCTCTTTTTTTTTTTTTTTTTTTTTTTCTTCGTCACCGATGCTCCGCAAAAGGGGTCCAATTTATTTGTACACTTTACGCATTATCGATCCGGGCGATCTTTTGTGGTTAATTTTTCGCTGCACCAGAACTTTCCTTTTTTTTTTTTTTTCTCCTCGAGTTTTATCTCTCTTGCTTTCGATCGAAGGAATTATTGACGCTCGAGGTTTTTCGCTGCATGAAAAAAAAAAAAAAAAAAAAATCATCCACCGTAAGGTCCTTCGTCTTCATTTTAAGTAATTGACTTTGGCAAATTGACTATGGGTATTTTTATTGCTCGGAAGTGTACTGGCAAAGAGTATACAAGTGTACATGTTTATAAAATTGCACGAAAAAAAAAGAAAAAAGAGTTTCATTCGGAGAGAGGCGGTCGAGTGAAACGCAAACAGTTGTCGATTGCGAGGCGAATTTTTTTTCTTTTTTTTTCATCGAGCAGCGTATAGAATAGCCGAGAGTGGGATGTATGAGCACACGCATTCAGTCACCCACGCGTTTTTCAAACGTATGCCTCTATCTCTCCGTATAATCTAAATATATATTGTATATATATGTACATCAACTATTTTCTTGTGCAACACGTGAAAAAAAAAAAAGTAATAAAAAAAGTAATCTTCATTTGCATATACACACGCAGACATTTCGATAAACGTATTTTTCGTACACGTATCCACGTACATAATGTGCCACACATAACATGATGTATTGGTTTTTATTTTCCCGGGGTCATTGATTAATTTCCCGCTCGGAAATTCGTTTGGTGCATTAATGGTATATCGGGCGGGCCTGACAATGACGAACGAGGGCGATCGGATGTATATATATGTTAATTTTTCACGAGCACACCAAACGAGTTTGAGGAAAAAAAAAAAAAACAAAAAAAAAAAACGCAAGTACGTGTATATCGTTGGAAAACCATGTACATGTTTTTTTCAAAGTAATAGCCCACAACGATTCTCCTTCGCTCGTATTTTCGGTCCAATTTGCACCTCGAGAGGTTCCCTCCTCCTATATATACACGCCGAAGCGTGAATGACCCTTGGGATTTTAACAGCGACAGGTATTGAATAAAACGACGAGGAGCGCCTCGTAAAAAAAAGGACCCGCGCGAGTGAGCAAATATTAGCAAGAGAGAGAGAGAAGGAAGAAGAAAAAGGGAGTAGCGCGCGGGGGCTGGCGTTTTTCTCACAGGCGATTGGCCGAGAAGAAAGGACGGGGGTTTTATTATAATGGGCCCTCGAGAGGAAAACAGTGCAAGGAGATATTATTCGCGTCCGTGAGCGAGAGGGAGGGAGGCAGACGAAAAAAAAAAAAAAAAAAAAAAAAGGGAGGAGGAGGAAAGAGATGGAGAGTGAAGGAAAGAAGGCGGTAACGGGGACACGGGCGGATAGCCTTCCTCTTTACCCCCAAGAAAATTACACATCTCGTTCGTACCGGCGTGTGCACCCATACGTATATATACCGCGTCAAGCTGGACAGCTAATAATAAAATTCATTCAAGCTTCACCCATGTACCATCTCTTGGACGCGATTTTTCTTTTGTTTCACGGTATTCGTAACAGTTAAATTTAATCGGGTACCAAATAATTAATTTGCGTATCGAAATAAACCATTTGGTAAATCCTACTCGATTTTTTTAAATAACGCACGTTCGTAGCTGTCGTTGCATCGATTCCTCGGCACGTAAGTGAGTATATGGTTGATTTTTCATGAATTTCGGCCGAGTAAACGTCTCGTCGGATGATGGAACGGGGAACGACGCACCGATGTTTCTTCTTTCATCGCCCATCCCAGCACGTTATATACTTATATACGTACATGTCCCCTCTCCGAAGTCACTCTCGGAGCCTTCCGCTTTGTGTGCCTCACGGTCGAGGTTATTGACAGTAATTGGATTATTAAGCCCGGCGCGTTGCGAGGACACGCGGAGAGCCTCGGGACAGGGAGTAATTTTATAATTGTTTGCCTCTCTTTTCTTTTCCCTCTTTTAGTTTCTTCACCGATCGACATTGCCATACAATAATCACCAAGTGGAATAAATATGCATGTACTTGAAATTCGTGTGCGTGTGTGTGTGTGTGTACACTAATTGCGTACGCAAACGAAATCCTCGAAAAGTATCGTGATGAAAGTAATTAAAAACCAATTTATATTTACACTAACGTCTTGCACGCAGGGTACGGTTTGCGAGCCGTGTATAGGGAGCGCGAAATTATCTGTTTTCCTTCGGGCAGCGCCGGTCGTTTTATCGCCGCGCTCGCGTGTAATAAATCCGCGGGGCCGCAGGAAATTAGCGCTCGCGAATCGAGTGGGTTTTTGGCACATGAAAGAAGAAAAAAAACAAAAAAACACCGAGATAAGGAAAGAACAGCTATGTAGCCCCTCCGGTGTGAGCGGTGCCTCGCGACCGCACCGATAACGATCGATCCGTTCGTTGTTGCACCGGTGGCCCACGCGACCGATCGATCGCGAGTACATTGTGAACGCGCGCGCGGAAAGAACTTACGTGATCTCGCGTAATAACACCTTTTGTAACGCGCTGCGCCGGCAGCCCCGGCTCTGACTTAATGCCGCAATTACCTGCCGATGTTTCCTCGCGATTTCCCTCTCGAGGCCTTTCTGGAGCACCGTGTCTTGTTTTCCTATTACCAACCCAAAGGCGCGTATACATTTACCGGAACTGTTTACTCCCTCGTTGCTCGATCATTGATTTCCCTGCACGCGAAGCAGCTACAACAGGCGCGTTTATCGAATCGTCAGCCCCTTTGTCACATGTCGAAATTACAGAGTTATTTACTTGAAATAATCATCAATTGCGTTGGCGCAATAAAAATTTACGGGCGCCTCCTCTTAGTCACTACGGATTTTCATAATGGCCTCGCTATCGCACGAAAAATCATCTCGAATTACGCCAATTAATGAGCGAGAGGGGGAGCTAATGCGTCTCAGAGCCAGCACACAATAAAAGCCGTGATATATGTAATGCCCGAAGGAAAAAAGGAAGAAAAAAAAAAAAAAAAAACCAACGACGAGGCTCTTAAATTATGCAAATTCATTCTCTCTCTCTCTCTCTCTCTCCTTGTGTAAAGAATCGCATTGAAAACTCGGTCCATCGACGACGAAAGAATTAAGCGGACGCAAAAAAAAAAAGGCGCGCGGTGTGGTAAAAAGAAGGAAGGCAACGAAAATATCTCGTGTATCCAGCGTCCGAGTGTTTTGATAGTCACGAGGGAAAAAAGGAAAGAGTCGCTCGCTCCGTATTATCTTTATCGTCCCCCGGAGGAAAACGAAATTCCGAAGCCCACTCGACCTTTCGCCGCAGCGGTGCACGTTGTCGTAAAAAAAAAAAAAAAAATCCGATTCAAGGGGGGGGGGGCGTAAAATCGAAATTAGATAAAAATACGTGGAATCCGAGGTAATAAACGTTTGTCAAGAGAACCGAGTGGAATATCGGGAGGGAAGGGGGGGCTGGTCGGAGCAGCGTGACTCATTGGAGCCCTAAAATAGAAATGACGCCGATGATGATGATGGCCCGTCGAGATTGGCCATGGGATTATTTCGCCAAGGTCTCCGGCATCGTCGGGCTTTTATTTCATCGTACACAAGCCTTTCTCTCTTTTGCTCATTTACCGCGTCTCTGGGTGTACAATATAATCCCCTTTTGTATACGCCTCCTTATTTATCTGAATCTTTATAAAGTTCGAATGAACAACAAAAGGCATTATTTGCTTTCGCGAAATTCACGTTGCTGTACCATCGGCAGTGCGTTTGGCTTTTCATTATCATTTGTACACCAACACAATGCAACGGCAGGTATCCTCTTTTTTTCTCCGTTCGTTCGTCATTGGCATAATGCGCCGATGTGTTATTTTCATGAGTTTTGTCGGGTATATGTGCAGGAAAAATTTTTCACTTCATCAATATTCATGAATTCTCCATATCGATTAGGTAAATACGTATACATATACGACAGGCCTGTACTGTGGGTACACCAGATCGACCAACGTACAACACACATTCGTGTCCGATCACATACTTGTCTGTATCTACTTCCCGTGTCTGTCTGCGATCGGCATGCATCTACTCGAAATTTCAAATCCTCGCAGGTATACCTTGTATACTATGCCCGCGACGCGTGAATTCATTCGAAAACCAATTTATTCGATGGATCAACGTTAAAAAAAAATAATCACACAATCCACCTCGCGTTTGAGTAACGAGTAGGTAATGACGGTACTCCATCACCAGCGCCCAGGAAAAAAGAAAAAAATGATGTTCCTACGATTCAATGGCAACAAAAAAAAAAAAGACACGAGTCACGATTAACCATTGGAGAGGTGAAAAAAAAAAAAAAAAACGATGCACGTTCGTTAACGCTTCTCTTTACCTCGATCCATCAGGCTTAATGCGCATCGTCGTGTCCATACGGTACGAGGTTGAGATTCGCTACATAAATCCATGCGAAAATCAATGAGGACATCGGAAGACAAAAGCTTCGAAATTGCGGGAGTGTATAAGTACACATGCACGCTTGCAACGACAAAAAACAAATGACAACATAATATACACCGTGTATACTAATCCACAAATCTTTGAGTATATACCCGTGACGGTGGCTTCCTACAGTAAAATACGCGAATCATCATCGTCTTCCTTTCCTTCATGCACCTGCATCTAATCTTCCTCATCATGATTATCAACTCGTTTACAGCAGCAGCAACAGTTACCTAAACACGCATATTATGTATATATAGAGGTACAAAGTCATGGTATATATAGTTGTGGCACACGTATGTTATATATGTGCCGGGGACAAGTAAACCTGACGAACGGGTTACATATTATACCTATATATAAGACCACACGGGGATGAGTGCGTCCATGTATAAGTATGAGGTGTACACACGAGCTGATGGCGCCAAGTTATCCTCCTACGCCGCAGCTGGTTGGCGCTTGCTCCAGCTTCCGGATGATCCGGACGACTTTTCGGAACCCGGTTTTGTTGGGGTACCGGTGCGCGGGAGTATAGTCGAAGAACGAAAAAGAGGGAGAGAGAAGGAAGGACGGGTATTGTAACGGTACACCAGTCCTCCTCGTCCTCGCAGGAAGGGAGAGAGAGAGACTGGTATAGGTGGGTAGGTATATATTATATGATGTTGGCCAACGGGGTTGCTGCTGCTGGTGCTGTTGTTGTTGATGTAATAAGAGGGGCATCAGTAGATCCTCCTCGGAAACGGAACGAGAGAGAGAGAGAGAGAAAGATATATCTGGTCTTTTGCGGGGGAATATGTATGCGTGTATAGGGGGAGAACGGCAGCGGTGGCGGGCGTTGCAGACAGGTTGTCCAGATTCCACGGAAGGTCGTTTGCTTTGCTTACCGCGGGTCGTGCAGGCGGAGTTGCTCGAAGAAGAAGTATATATATACACACACATATACATATATATGGTACCTATACTTATATATACAGGTATATACAAGACTGAGAAAGAGATACGAGCATGCAGCAGCCCCGCTATGTTTATATACCGTTTTGCCGCTCTATCTCCTTCTAACGGCCATTTACGGCTATAATATACGTACCGTACTTGTGCTAGCATCTCGTACTTACGCCCGTACATGTACACGCACACTCGTGCACAACTTTCTCTTTCTTTTTGTCTCGCGCTCCTTCTCTCCTATCTCTCTCTCTCTCTTCCTCCTCCTCCTCCTCCTCCGGCACGAGGGTTTCCACGAGTGCATACCAGAGAAGGAGAGTTCGCGTGGCCAGGGTATACACACACGTAAAATACATGTGCACGTATACAGCTACGCTCTGTATCGAGGGAAATTATCGATGCTGCTGTATTTATACCGAGTCCGTACGTACATACAGCCTATACTCTCTCGTGTCCGTGTATTAGGCAGGCATATGAAAGGTATTACAAGAGCACGACCAAGTATAAGTATGTGTATATGTGTACGTACGGTCGCGCGTGTGCACCAGCGGTACTTTCTCGGCTGTGAGTGCTGTGCTGCAATCGGTATAATATATAGGTATACCTATGACGTCTCCGTGGGGTTTATAATGGTCGAGGACGCCAAAGGCCGCGTATACGAGAAGGAGACTTGTAAATTAGCGAGACTAGACAGAGAGGGGACTCGGGCAAATTGTTCGCGCCTATCTCCGTGCCGCGGACACGCGCTCGATAAAAGGCTTATTTAGACGTCATGCACCGAGGTACATACGGGGAATACGCTCATGGGTGCGCCTGTGCTTATCAAGAATATCAAATATGGTACACATATTTTCCTCTACAATCACCAAAGCTCGTTTTTTTCGAGAACAAATCTCCAATTTGTCAATTGTCCCTGGAATTGTTGGGAAATATAAAAACTTCAAAAGATTACGCTATACGTATACCTCCGTGTCAATGACACTCTGGGAGCAACGAGAGATGCGAGTCGAGTAAAATGCAGGGGGTACTGTGTATATATGATGTTGTATGGAGATTCGAGAGAGGCGCGATGAAAGGGGAGAGGCCAACAGCAGCACAAGGCGAAAGAAGATACCGACATCGACACCGGACACCGGACACTCGACTCTTGGCTGCCTATACCACCGTACCACGTATATCTATATACGTATCCGTGTACGTACAAGAGTGCCTGTAGTGCTTGTCACACCGATTCTTGCCCTGGAGACATGCATACGAGTGATTCCGTAAAAAGTCGTTGGTCTTTTTTGAAATTTTTGAAATTACAATTTTTTTTTTCCCCGTAGTTTTTACCGGTTGGACATCGAAAAACAAGCGTTTCCTTGTTGTTGAATAGAACTATGTCATCCAGGTTGAGATGCATATGGTTAACAAATTTTCTTCAACTCTTCACTTTTTTGCCGTTATTTGCAACTCAAAAAGCTCAATGGACATATTTACGTAAGAAATGTTTTTTTTTTCTCACAAGAATTGAAAACTATCCAATTTTCATAAAAAGACCAAATCATTTTTTTGTAAATGTTCCTGGTCAACAAATCCACCGACTGAAATACTTCAAGAACAAAATCTACTAAAACTCGGAAAAAGAAAATTACATTCAAATGAGGTAATATGAGAAATAAGCAAACAGCAATGGAATAGAGTTAGAGGAAGTTTCGTCGTTATTGATTACCAACAGTTTTTTCTTTGTTGGAAAAAAAAAAAAATTTACAATCAATAAAAGTGGCATTTTCCTTTAAATTTCAATGAAAAAGATGAATTATTGAATAACCAAGGACACATCTGTCTCTTGTGTCTTTTTCTTTTCAGAAAAGATACTTGAGATGAACGTTGAAAAAAAAAAAAAAAAAAAAAAAAAAACTCAAGTAGTAACTTTGCATCTGAAAAATAATATTGTAATTTAACAATGATAATCTCACTGGGAAGCAATTTCTTTTGCAAGTAACTCATCTTATAATAATTTGAAAAAAAAAAAAAAAAAAGCCAAGTCTAAACAAAAAATTATTTCATCGAACCACCTACCGATCGCATGATTTTCCGTGGAATATATCACGCAAACGCATACTACGTAGTTTAGGTGGAGAAAGCTCCTTTTCACGCAACTACACACAAAAGTAGACAACTCGACTCGCGTGCCCCTGCATTCCGCGACGAGTTTTGTCCCCTGCCTATAGATGTTAGGTAGGTACTATCGACTCAAATTTCGCTCCACGTTTCATACATAGACTTCAACCCTTCCGCCTTTGGATTTACTTCCAGGATGCAACTCTCAACACTTGTATTGAAAAGTCATGACCGCGCCCATGTGCAAATATTCCCCTCAACGGATATCTCGAACCATCGGGTCTCCGGGATATTCATGTAGGACGAGCGAGTCATACGCTTCCTCGTCATCATCATTGGCTCGGGATACGATGATATTCCGCGTCGCTGAGTTTGACCCCTCGATCCTGAATCACCGCCATATCGCCAATCATCGCGTATATAATATATACATGGACGTGCGTTGGAGCTATGCACGACTTATACCCCCATAGACAGAGACGCGTCTCACGTTACAGCTCCACACGTATATACCTTGGTGCACGTACATGCGCGCGAGATGATGTAGCTCCCGTCGCCGCGACTGAGGATCACGAGCTGATTCTCGGAATCGCCGTGACTCTTGACTCGTATATGCTCCGAAGGATCGCTCACTGCTACACTTACCCGGAGAGCAAAAAAACAAACCAGCCTCCCCATGAGATCTCTCTCTCTCTCTCTGCCGATGCGTTTGTTGGTTTTGTTTGTTTTTCCCCACTCCCTTCGAGCCGAGAAGACGGACTGGAAGTACTTGTATTTTTTTTCTCTCTCTCTAGTGCATTTATAACACCGGTAAACGCCTCGAGGTAGGTGTACATATGGGTGCTGCGTGTTTCCATAAGTTACCGATACGTTGTTTTATGGGGCCGAAATAAAATCAATCCCAACGACCAGAACTCCGTTTATTCCCACTTTGCGGTCGGAGAGGCGATAAAGAAAGGTGTATAATATCGGGGCGAGTGTATAATACCTACCGAGAGAGAGAGAGAGAGAGAGCGTGGGTGAGAAATATTATTTAATATACCCACGCGATTGCACGGTGCGCGCGTTTAAGCTGTATAGTATCGCGGCGTGGTATTATCCTGTCACCTATCAATGTATACCATATATTGTATGCGTGTAGTTGAAAAATAATACCATTACAACGACTACTCGGGTGTTTTTCCGGATTCCGCGTCAAAGCTTTGGGGCGCGTTGCGAGTCGGTAGTACAATCGATCAGAAAATAAAAGGGACACCTCGGGGCGGTGACCGAACGGCCGTGCCTTATCGCGTTTGCGAGCATGAAAACACACCCCTTCCTCGTGCCAATAGGCTGTTTTCGCGCAGCAGAAGCTCGCCCACGTTCGTGTGTGTGTGTGTGTGTGTACGTACAGCCTCGAGGAATGCCAATAAATCGTCTCTCTCTCTGGCGAGCTCGCGCACGCGCCTAACGTAATCGTATAAATATATATATACGCTCGCTCGCGCGCGCTTTTCGCGCCGGTCTAATCATTTTGCATTATCCTCGGGGACGACGAGCCGTTATATCACTCGATTGCGGGTAATCGACGATTACCGATTTACGAGCCATTGCTAATGTGCAGTTTTTTTTTTTTTTTTTTCTTCCTCTTTGACTCTTGACCATCGGTGGTTTCTTCACTCGAGGAAACAATAAAAGGCTTTTCCGAGGATTGTATGTGTCGGTAATGTTTGATCGGTAATGACTTCTCGCTGTCCCTCTTCATTTTATCAACGGCTAATCGGGCGTTGCAGCGAACCTCCTTCGTTTGATAAGCAACTCTGTCATCCTTTTCCGCCCCAACGGCTGCCGTACTTCTCTGTAGCGCGTGCGGTATTCATGCGACCGGCGATGATATTTAAAACGCAATTAAAACCGGTAGTTGAATCTAATGCGAGCTATTGCGCGCGCGTAATCAAGCTAAATTGTATGTTTAATCCAATTTCGCGGATCGACAACGAAGAGAAAAAAAAAAAAAAAAAAAGAAAATGCCAGCTTGTATGCACGGGCTACCGTTAAAACCAATGGGGCCTCCGTAGGACGGAGTGCCCGAGGCAATAACGATTTCGCGTAGGAAAAATAAAAGGAGGCCGAGGGAGGGAAGTATAGCCGCGGTTGTATTCCATTGAAACCCCGCGACACGAGAGACATATATGTATACACGTGCGCGTGGTAGAAGCAAATTTCTCGGGCGCGAGTTACAGATGTACCTGACGGCTATCCGATACAATTTGCCGTTGCAGTCGCGGAGACATGACTTATTTAATTGCCGAGAGAGAGAGGCCCCGCGGATAAGGAACACACGGACTCGACGATCGCTATCGCTCCCGGACGGCGCGAGCTCGCGGGCATATGGGTGTACACGCCACTGATATCCGATTAGCCGGGGATCGCTTCATCTCTGTCTCCGGCTGTGCGCGCGGATGAAGAAAATTTTGTTGCCCCCCCCTCCGATAGAGCACACACATATAATACCTCTTTACTCGCGCTCTCCCCTTGTTTTATATATATTCGGAGAATAGTAAATCTTTCTCTCTCTGGCGTTCGAGTGAAAACTGGTTCGCATTGAATTATATTAATGCGCCGGTCTTTTTTTTCTTTTCCTTCCTTCGTTTTGGACTACCGGCGCCTACTGGTATTTTACAGCCAATGGGGAGAAAAACGCCACGACTCTGCTACCGCCTCATCGAAACGCGCTGGATTCTTTACTTTTCTTTGCATGGACAAATACAATATTAAGTATACCAATGCACGCGCACATACACTCCTTTCTTTCCTCCGATCGGCTACATACATGTAAAACGCCCCTGCACGTATGTGGTAACTCCTTCGCACACCTGTACTGTTATGCGTGTATTGTATATACGTACACGCTATCTACGAAACGAACACGATAAGTATATATGTACGAGACAAACAAAACCCAGTCGGCTATCGGTAAATTATCGCTCGCAATTGCAATCGTTTCTCTCATTACCGGGCTGCTCCTCCGCGCGATACATATATACACACATACACAGATCGTCCCTCGCCAATCGCTATCGGTGTTTTCGTCCCCCGTTTGTTTTTACACTTACACAGGAGATCCGGGAATTTCTCGTTCGCGCCTCGCTACGTATAGAGCGGATGTATATTTTATTGTCGCGCTTGCACGCGTCGACGGGAACTATCTCGCGGGGTGCAGTGCTCGCGTCGTTTGGCAAACAACTTCGTTTTCCCGGCAGGAGCGCGCGGATGATATCGTTTCGCTAATGACGCAGATCCCGGCTACGATAGGGGAACCGATAATGTTTTGCATCTGTACACGATGGGCTTGGATTAATTGAAGGACTTTGGGGAGGGAACGAGCCGAGGTGATCCGCGGGAATTGTGTATCCAGCCGCAACTTACGGGGGGGGCGGGGAGAGTCATCGGAATGCCGTTGATAGGGGGATTTTTTTTTTTTTTTTTCCTTAAACAATTTCGCAGTATAATGTATATTTATACGTGTGCGAGGAACAAGCGGTTACGAAATGAGATGTTGACTTAACCGTCGTCTCGTTGGCGTGGAATTTCGCGTTTTTACGGGAGTTTCTTGTTGCTGGTGTACGGTAGGGGAGTTGGGGCAGAAATAGAAGTTAAAAAAAAAAAAATGTTTTAGTAGTTCGCAAAGCTCGCTCGATATGCAAAAATATTATGTTCCCGGTGTATGAGGAAAAACTACACTGTACCAACACGTGTATAAGGTGTATATATACGTGTAAGCGCGCGCGCGAAATCGGGCAAATCGAGATCCCGCGTGTAAGAACATACTTATAAGTACAGCTGCACAGCACGACAAAAAGGAAAGCGAGGATCTATCATTAGCATCGATCGATTGGCAATTACAGCTAAATGGAAAGAGTAGGTTGGAGCGCCCGCGCGAGTTTTCACTTTCGTGCGCGCGCGTGCGGGAAAAACACCGATTTGGATAATAGATACGCACGTCGCGCACAAACTCTTTTTTTTTTTTTTTTTTTTTTTTTTCATCCTCACTAGGTACGGTAAAAAAAATTTCCTATTTCATCAACAACGTTAAGTTGTTTCGCTTTTGGTGTGTCCTGATGCAATGTGTTATGTGTACCTGCACGCGTCATCGCAACGGCATGCAAAAATTAATTTTTTTTTTTTTCTACATAAAACATAGCGCCGATGGATATTAAAATAACCACAGCAAGTGCTGGGTGCGGAGAAAACATCTCGAGATGTAGGAATGGTGGGCAAAAAGGGAAGGAAGCATGTATACGAGAGAGAGGCGCGGCTTATCGGAGAGTATATATAGGAGAAATCCGAGCAAGAGCGATAAAACCGAGCCGGTGGTGGTGGTGGCGACGGATGAGAGAAGGAAAGAGGGAGAAGGTCGCGGGCCTCGGCGACAGGGCGTGGTCCTCCTTCTCTATGTATATATTATCCTCACTGCACCTCCTTTTTTTCTTATATCCGCACCAAAAGTAATTTCTTACAAAATATGAAAACAGTGCCTTACCGAATCTTGCATCACATGGATTTTGCTTTGCTCACGCTCGTGTGTGTTCGTATGATATACGTATACGCGCACGGTTGGTGTAAAGAGTGGGAGAGCGTAAATAATGGCCCGGGGTCTCGATTTAACTCGCGCCCCTCCCCCTCGAGCCGCTGTGGGCGCGATAAAGCGTTTTAATGTTGAATTATGCGCGCTTTCGCTTCAAAATGAGGGGCTACCTGAGTTATGGCCGCTGATAGTTAATGAATGGATAATAGATGCCTTGCGAGTTGCACCTCCCCCCCCTCCTCTCTTTTATTAACTCTTGAATCGCGAGCGATTGCCGCTGCGACGTTTTTGTGTGTGGCGTTATCCCCCCCCCCCACACTTTGAAAGGGAGGGGAAAAAAAAAAGAAATGCAAGAGCAACGCGACTTTAATTGAATACGCGATAGCGATATGCAAATGCCCGGGTGTTTACTTTTTTTTTTCCTCCGTTATTTTTCTGCCCGCCGTGATTGTTCCTATTATCGTTATTATTCATTTCGCCTCTTTAATCCGTCGCGATTGGAGGACTTTTTTTTACGTACTCTTGAATTATTCTTTTCTCTTTTATCGTCCGCCCCACGCGTGGGAGAGTCTTTTTCGCCAAGAAATCCAACTTTCTCCTCCTTTCGGTGGTTTTTAACGTTAGTTTTTTTTTTTTTTTTTTTTTTTTTTTTCCAATTAAATTCAAAAGCACGGGATTATAACGATTTCCTCGTTTTCGCGCGCGTACAAGGATAAGATCATCGCAGAAAACTACCCGAGTTGAATTTCAATCGAGACAGGAAGAGTTTTTTTTCTTTTCTTCTCCCAAACGCTCAAGCGACGGACACTCAATCACCAACAGGTGAAATTAATCGTATACAAGTACGTACAGATACATATTATATGCAGTAAAATCGAACGGGCGCGTCAACGTTTTCGACCAACGTGCCATTAGGCGACCGATGGAAAAACACTTTTACACTCCGAGTATACAGCCACACAGCCGGGAGAATAATAATGAACTATACGCGTCCTCTGTGCTCGAGAGTCAGAGAGCCCAGACTCCCCGTGGTATAAACGCGCGAGTACAATGTATATACGCTGTGTGTGTGTGTGTGTACAAAGCTAGCGCGTCTCGTCGCCTTCGCACACAGGCCTTCGAAAAAGCGAGTGCAGACAAAAAAGGAAGAAAAGCCCTTCGAGGGTATATACGGCAAAAAAAAAAAAAAAAAAACAACAGGAGAGGAAATAAAGAGCGCAGTACGAGAGCCCGGGGAAGGAAAAGGAGAGCGGTGGCAGCACACGCATCTCCAATGCCGGTCATCTCCGTGTCTCTTTATATATCCTTTTCTTCCTTTTTTTTTTCATCTCTGTCGTGTGTAAGTATGGCACGGCGCGAGACCAGAGAGCACGAGAGAAAGCCTGTGTATATACACAGGTATATAGTAACATGTACCGCTACGATCGGACGCAGTGCATGTATAGCTCAAATAAAAAAGGGGAGAGAAAGAGAGCGTGCGTTGACCACGGGGGTTATATACGTGTATATACCTATATATAAGGCCACCGTATTTCCAGGTGGTACTCATATACAAATTATGGTAATGACCGCGTCGATCGGATCCTCTCCTTTGGCTACTTGGCCGTACGGCCGATATTATTTTTATTCACCCTCGCGTGAGCGCTTGCGTATATGTGTATATATACCCACTTGGGCGCAAATTCGCGCACACAAGCTTATGTACTCTCCTCGTGTACAAGCCGCCTTTGATCACCAGCGCCGACTCTTATGTTTATGCACGTGGCTCTCTCTCGATTTATTATTAATCCACCCGCACTTTTTCATCCTGTGTATCATACCATATATGCTATACCGCCTACGCTCGTTTGCGCTCTTCTCTCTTTCTTGTTCGTCGTATATACTTATAGTCTGGTTTTTTTTGTGGCTGTTTTCACTTTTTTTTTGGGATCCACCCTATATCCTTGTTTTTGGGTCTTCTCGAGTACACCATTGGCAGGGGAAACTCGCGTCCGCGTATCTCAAGAGCTGGCAGCTCCCGACAAAGTTCGTGTGCTAATGTGAAGGACGTTCGTGAATTTGTTCTATATTCATCCGAAAGAGCGACAGAGCTAAGAAGGTTACTTGTCCTACACCCCATGGCTCCGCAAATTCCACAAATGCTTGTGTTTTCGGGTTAATTTTTCTTTTCGATGAGACGCTTCGTACGGCATACGTGTAAAGTTATGCGTGAAAAGTCAAGCGAGAGAGGGATGCGAAGCTCGCACCGGCCGGCTCGATTACCCCAGTGTGGTGTTGTTATTTTGATATCGCCTTGGTGAATTTTTTTTTTTTTTTTTTTTTTTTTCTCCTCGAGTCACGAGGAGCCGGTAAGCCGATACATTCCCCTCCGTGGATTCCTCGTGAAATAAAAAAATGGAGCAAAAATACCAAACTTGGGACGAGAGAGGTGGTATATATACCTTCGCGGTTTCTCGCTCGCTTTTGTGCCCCGATATTTTATACAGAAAAAAAAAAAAAAAAAAAAGCACGCGTAACTATATACTCATATCTATGGCACACAGAACCTTTGATATTTTAATTCTCAGCAGGCTGCTGCACTCTTTGAGCTGTCTCTCTTCCTCGTGTCTGTTTTGTAGGTATATTTTGTACTATTTACGCACGTCAAATTTTCCAACCCGAGAAACACACGAGTGCACGAGCTATACTTGAATCTCGTATGTTGATGAGGTCGCACTCCCACCGATATGCGCGTGTATACCCACTTGGCTTGTTAAACGTCACGCGTCGCGACTCGCTTCTTTCTATTTTACCGATCGCCTCTCGCGTATGTACCGGGAATCCGAGCTCGTGCTGGCATCTGTGCTCCCTCCATCCGACGTGAGCTTTGAAATCTCAAGTTTTTGTTTCTCCGTTTAAACCGTGTACGCAGTGACTCGTATCATTTGCATGTATATGACACTAAGAGTGTCTTCAAGGATACACCAAAATTAGACTGTCCGTGTATGGATTGATCCTGCGAAGTAATTAAAGCCAGAGAAAATGCGATAATGAACTGGTTTACGCGCTCGATAGCGCATGAATTAAAAATCCTCCATCTACTTGTTGGTTATTACGACTGCTAATGAAGTATTACTTATATTACTTGTATGCAGTACATAAATATATATATACATTATCTCAGTTGGGGATCACAAAAAACTGTTATTTTTCGCCCTTATCGCGCGGTCCGGTAATTATCGTTAATAACAAATCAATACGCCTGCATTTTTGCGCCACCGATTAATGGTGCCGAAATATATATATATAACGCGAGACTTGTGCAACTAAAATTGTACCGTGCACGTGTCTTTTGTTTTGCCGATTAATGACAACAATGTAACAGGAAGCCCGAGAAAAGTTATGACCGCGAGTGTCGAGTGACACCCGACCCACACAGCACCGAAAGATCCCTCCCCGCGCGTATTTTCGTCAATTAATCAACCCCGTCAGGACCATCCCTCAAAGGTAGGCCTTCCCCGTGCACTTGATATATATCTCCCGGTCCAATCGCTCCCGAGTCGTTATTTATTTGCGCCCCGAGCGATTATCATTGATTTTTAATCAATGCCCATTGGATTTTCTTTATTTGCTCCCCGCGCACTTGGCGCGTTTCGCAATTCGCGGGACGAGAGGCTAATTACGGGAGCGACGAAAATGAATTGCCGGCGCGTTATCTCCGCGCGGAGGAAAAAAAAAAGGCGAGGGAGGTCCCGTACGGTGTACAAGATATGCGTTCGGAGGACAGCGGGATGATTTATGATCGAGTCTCGGTCGCTTGTGTTCTTAAAAGCACATCCCTAGGACCCTAAGTTGATGCACTCCAGCGGGGAGATTTTCTGCAAACAGAGCTGATGGACACGTCGAGCTCGCACGAGTCGCGTAGTAATAAATATATAGATGACGCTCGGAGCGGAGTTGTAATTTTTTTTTTTTTTTTTTCTCAATTGTAGATGAGAGAGAGTCCGAGTCGGATGGAGCGTGTGTGTAATTTTTGAAAGAAAAAAGTTTGATGTAGCAGCAAAAAAGAAAAATGGTTTCGGCGTTTAAATTTGTATCCGTGCTCGCCAAGGTAAATTAATCGAGTAGTTTTCTGCGATCACGTGTTATACAGAGTAGCTTTCGTAATTATCAAGAGACACCACATTTACGCTGTACCATGCGTCGTAACGGAGCTACAGACATTACGTAAATAACATACGTAACACGGTTGTACATACAATATATTTGTATTGCGATGAGAATAAAAAAAAAAAAAAGAGAGAAAAATACCTTTCACTCGCACTGCTACCGTCAGATAGAGATCGAGAAGAGACCACAAACCCTTTACCACACGATTGAACTTGAACGTGGGATTCATTAATTTGACGCGATTGAAATATCATTTTGAAAATAGTCCCCGCGAAAAGAAACAATCACATCAAATGGATAAGGAAAGAAAAGGAGAAGGACTTTGGTTTGATTTGCCGGTGGACGAAGTTTATAGACATATGTAATACCTGTATACAGTATTTTCGACCAGAAATTGTAAAGATTGCAGTGCATGTGTTTGAATGTCACTGTGCAGAGATACTAACAAGTGCGCTTTTTTGATGGGTGCCAAGGAGCGACGAGATATTTTTTCCCTCCCTACCTTCCTCTACTGCAGTATGTACATTACCGCGAGCGGTCCAAGTGGCGTACGAGCGAGAGGCGCGACTAATTTGCTTTATTCATGACGTTGGCTGCTTTCGCCACCTCTTTTTCTTCCTTCTTCTCCTATTGTGCCCCTCTCCCCCTTCCCAACCCTTGGCTTTGTTAATGCCTTGCTTAATTGTTCCCGATTATTGATGCAACAAGTCTGTTATTATTATTATTTTTGGTGTTTTGTCGGTGTAGTTGGTTTTTTCCAATTTTTTCCCTCTTTTGCGCGCTGAATTGCAAAATGAAAATGAGCGATCTATTACACATATAAATACGTATATACCAGATATCGCGTGATCGATTGAACAAAGTCTCGAATCGATCGAGTAATAATTTTCTGCACTCGTAAAAATCTTTTATAAAACGAAAGTAATAAAAAAAAAAGAAGTAGTTTCTCCCTGAAAATCGCTTAAAAATCTGCCGCGCGCTTCAAATACTTTTTTTTACGGATATTCAAATTGTGAATCGTAAAAGGAAGACGAAAGAAAAAAAGATATCCCAAAATAGCCGTCCGCCGATACCGTTTGCGCAACAATCGGACTTTCACATCTTCATGAGCGAGCGCCGATCGTTAAGTTGGACAATTTTTTTTTTGTTTTTTCTTCCCCATACTCCCGCGCGTCTCCACCCTATACTCGAACAGAACCCAGACGCCCAACTGTTATACCGTAAGGATGAATTATCGTTGGCAATCAATTGAGCAGCCATCAACCGAGGAGCAAACGAGCCCATCTTCGTGTACAGGTCTTCAGAGCCGAGCTTTTATTGCACCGTGTGCCACAGCAGTCGTACATAGGTATATATATGTAACTATTGCGGCGTTTAACGAGACAGAGTCGTTTCGAGCCTCAAAGAGACGGTGATGTCCCGTTTACGCGCGCACTCGTCAAGGGTACCTATAATACGATATGTACCCGCTACAGTGGCATCTCCTCCCCAACCCCTCTATATAGTTTCGTATATACTAAGCTCGCGCAGCCGGCTTAACGATGATTCGCTCCCCTATCTATATACCTACATGTGCGTGCACGTATGGATCGCGAACTTTTTTTTTTTTTTTTTTTTTTTACCGCTTATATATGTATAGGCTCGTAAAAGAGTAAAAGCAGGTCGAGGGGGACGTCCGTGTGTTTGCTTAACACGATGGGCTAGAGATTTCGGCGAATGCGGTACTATCAGTCGCTGGATATATACATTACGCGGCTGTCGCCGAGAATCAAGTTTGTCGTCGCGCCGTATCATTTGTATCTATACAAGCGCGACACGAATGTTACGGGAATAGCGCAAAAGTGCAAATACCGTACCGGTGCTGTTCAATTTCCTAGGATTTTTAACGTTTTCGTGGCATTTGAAGTACACGCTTTGTCTTTTTTTTTTTTTTTTTTTTTTGCGTCCACCTCGAGTACGCGGGTTGAATTTTCAAGTTTCGCGATGTACTCCAGTACACCTACTTACTTTTTGGAATCACATATATATGTGTGTGTACAGGATGAAATTCGTTCGCGGAAACGAGAGCTCTTTGAAAAATCAAGGGCACGCGTCGACGGGAAAAAAAAAAGAAAGACACTCCCCGCGGACACGTATAAATCCGCCTGCAAAGTCATCGATACTCGCGGAAAGAAAAAAAAAAAAAATTAAAGAAAACGCATGCCAGCTCTGTTATCGCCGGTAGCCCGGAGGCCGTGTAGAAAACGCGTCCCCGAGACTTATACTGCACGTAGACGACGACTGTTATGGTCACCCGCGGCGATGCTTAGACATGCAAGCAATGGGAAAGAGAGCTGTTTTTTTTTTTTTTTTTTTTTTCCTTACCATCGCGGAGACAGTTAGGCATTCCGAAACAACGAGTGCAGGGCGGTGAAACTCCACCCGGGAGGAACAGAAGAAGCAACAAATATCGGAACGAGTTTCCCTGCCCGAGAGAGAGAAAAAAGGAGATATCGGTGCGTTTCGAAACGAGCCCCTCGAAGGTTGCACCGCTATGGAGGGTGAGGGAGGGGGGGGGGAGAAAAAAAGGCGAAAGTCGCGTACGTGATCGGCCGTTAATCAATAATTGGATCGTCGAGGATCGATCGACTCCTCTCGCTCGGTGCGTGCAAAATTTTCTTCTGGCCTAATGAAGGAAAATCGAACCGTACGGGCACCCCCTCGAGAAGCTCGGCTTTCCGTCGGAAACCAGTATAGCGCGAAAAATGTTTGTACATCACAAGTTTGACTTTTCGCGAAAACTATCGCGACGCTGCCACTTTTGCGCTCACGTGTTTATTGGGCATTACGGGGGATACATATATATAAATGGGTTCGCCCGAGATAAATCAATTTTAATTTGTTTCGGTCGACCGGCCGCGCTCCGATGATTAATATAAATAATTAAAATAAAACACGCGTCGTACACGTGGAGTGCGCGTGGTGCAGTGGAGGTGTCCGATCATTTTGATTAATGCAATCGCGGGAATGCAATTGCCTTTGCTCAATTAAGTATACCTACGCGGCGTCCCCGAGGAGATAAGGGGGCACTTCTTGTACGCGACTTGTGATAATTGAGCTTCCGTGCGGAGACACTTTTTTCGATGATGATTAAACCGTATACTGTATACCGCAGATGCGTGGGAAATTTCGTCGCGTCCTCTTTGGAAGTGATGTATTGCGTTTTTGAGAATTTAAATTTACTCGATCGAACGATCAATAAAAAGGGTCCACGCGGTGAGCTTGCAATTTTGACCAAACGATGTGACTCGATGAGCTTTCGAGTCCATAAAAATTTACCCGAGTTGCATATATTTATCCTCCTTTCGTTCGTGAGGAAGCGCGCAAAAACGATAACTATCGGCTTCGGCGAGATTCCCCGTTCGCGACAGAGATGGCAGTTGGACTGTCGAGCAAATGAATCAAGTGTTTTTGGATTTTCGTTTGACGTATCAAATGGCCAATCTCGTTTTTATAGGTGCAACACTTTTTTCGGGAAGGTTCTTATATAATTTTTATTCCTTTGAATCGTCTTTCAAAATTGTGATCCTCAAACAAATGTAGTCCGAAAATCACATAAACGTAAAAAAAAAAAAAAAAAAAATGATCAAGGAACGCACCAAGTGGTGGTGGAGAAAATCAAGTTTTGCCCTTAAACGGAGGAAGAAGCTGTAATCGCATTCGATGAGTTGTTGAATCGTAAGGTTGTAACAGTCACCAAGATTCACTTGTTCTGCATTATATTATGTTTGTAGAAAAATACAGCAAAAAAAAAAAAAAAAAAAAAAAAAAAAAAAAAAAAAAAAATCCAATTGAACCTCTATGACACTTGCGAGAGAAAAAAAGAAAGCTCAAATCATCATTTGAAGAAGAGAAAATTTGTTCCAGACGTCAACAATACCAATAAATTGTCGAAAAAGCTCGAGAAAGGAGTCGATCCTGCAGTTGTGCCGACTGACCTTCCGCAACGCAACTATATATACTCCGTACACGGGGTGCAAGTGCGTCCGCTCGGCATCGTCTGTCGGGGACGACTCGCGCCGCGCGACACTATATATACCGACGACACCGAGACAGAGCCATACGCGCTATACAACGAAAAGAGAAAGAAAACGGAAAACGGAGTGGGGCCTCCGAGGGGCGGGTCCCCGGCATATGCGCGCCTACCATACGCATAGAGAACCGGCGGAGCTCCGTCTCTCTCTGTTTCATCGTATACACACGCAGCTTCATGCACGGAGCTTCGGAGTGTGAGCGCCTATTTTAGCTACTTACACAATATACAGACCACCGCCGCGGGCCACCTCTTTTCTATACGGCTTACAGCCAGGTTGTACATACACATACGTATACGTATACAAATACATATATAAGTGTCCTACCCCATCCACGCCGTTTAAGCTCCGTAAAGGACAGTCCTCTCGGTCTCTCCCGTCTTTCTCCCTCGTTCCTCGTCATCGTAGGTATATATACCTATGTACACACGCATATTCTATCCACCATATATACACTACCTGCAGGTATATATAAGTATATACATGAGCGCTTGCACATACATACATACATACATACATACACGTGTACGCAGGTTCGTCTCTCTCTCTGTCTTTCAGTGGCGCTCCGGCGGGGCTCCTGCGCCGCTAAAGCTCACACTTACCTGACAAGATGTAAGAGTAGTCCTCTCAAAGTGGAAGGTGCCTGCCACGCTCGCGGCACAGTCCAATGCAAGCCGGCGAGCCGGCTAGTGCTTACCTCGTTACATGTGTGTATCAACATATACACACATATATATACATACATACCTACCCGCGCTATACTTAACCCCAAGTTTTACAAAGTCCTTTTGCGGCTACCGTTCCGTATATTATATATATATACAACTGCAAGCTCTTCGCGTCCCGTGCAAAGTGGAGCTGCATCGGCACGAGAGGCGGTCGCTCCGAGGAAAAGGTGGAGGGAACGTATAAAAGCTGCAGCTCGAGTGGAGGAGGTGGCAGCGGAGGAGGAGAGGGTTGGCTCGGGCCGCGATAATGAAACGTACGGGCGACAGTTGCCGAGGAGCCGAAAATAAGCAAACGGTCGGCAGCGACAGGTCGCGCGGCCGCCGGTAGCTTATAAGCCGGTCAATTGCACTCCGGACCACGTGCGAGTGCATCTCTCGCTCTTTCAGTGTGTATGTGTATATACCTGTCATTTCTCGGTATAATAATAATCGTCATTGTGGACAGTGTGGTTTTTTTCCTCTCGAAGAGCCGCAGTGAGCACCGAGTGCTGGATTTTTCGTTTCGACGAGTGTCGGTGCATGATTCCCTCCTGTTGATCGCGCGACAAGCCAATTAGAGCAGCCGCAGTGCCAGTGTTGTTGGTGATTGTGACGATCATCGTGATGATGACGACGATATTGGTGATGCAGACGGTGGTGGTGGTGTTAATATTCCGCGAGCGAAGGACGTGCGTTGCTTCCCCCCGCGCTTGAGAAGGACGCACATGATAATAACAACAAGCACGAGCCGTATCACCGGAGCTGAGGAATCGAGCAGAGATACATATATTGTATCGGGCGTTGACGATTATCATATTAATGAAGCGGCGAGCTCGTATAAATATAGCCTCGAACGCAAACGAGAGGTGGAGCCAGACGACGCGGCGTTTTTTCCGTCTCCTCGACAAAATTTATAATACTCCCTCTCGCGCCGCCGATTAACGCTCAACTCCGGTTGTTTTTTCTGTTTTTTTTTTGTTGATAGTGTGCAGTGCTCCGTTTTGTGCATCTACGAATCTCTGTGTGCATGTATATACGGATGCACTCGTGTGCTCCTTATTTTTTTTGTTTTTTCGACCGCTCGATCGTCACATCGTGTGACTCGGGTCCTCCGGGCGAGAGGTGAACTTGAAATATACATCGCCGGGAGAAAAGAGAAAAAGAGGCTCCAGAGAGCGGACGAAGCACATGGGCGAAAGGTGGAGGGATGAGGTGTTTGCGGATTTTTCGAGTGGCTAGCCAAGCGCGAGGAGGAGGAGGAGGACGGACGGACCAGTGTCCGCGGGAGAGATAGCCGCTCGAGGAGGACGGCTTGATTAAGGTAGGATACAGCGCCCACTCGGACCCGTTTGTTGTTGTCCTAAGATTTTTCGTGCGTGCGTCGTCGGACACCTTTCCCCCCCCCCTTTCTTTTTGTCGTAAGAAAAAGATGCTTGGTTTGTTAAGAAAAAAAAAAAAAAAAAAAAAAAAAAACTGGTGATAAACGACCACGCGCAAGGCTCGGAGCTTCGTGAATTTTGTTTCCTTAATCCAGGCGTAATGGGTTTTTCGTGAGCAGGCATCACGTTATATGACTCGATGCCACCGATTGAGCCACCTTGCGAGATTCATTGCTCTATAGGTAAGTGTTGGCGCTGGAAAAGTTTTTTTTTTTTTTTTTTTTTTATCTTTCCCATTTAATATTCATGCTCCTCTCTCTCTACAAAAATCATCGGTGGCCGTGACTCTTTCTCGGGTTTTTCATTTTCTACATGTGCGGTGTTTTTACCTATACATTCAAATCCACGTGCCGCGTGGTACAATTTATTCGTTCGATGTGCAGTGACGAATTTTTTCCTTCCCAACGGCAACAACAACGTTTTGCTGCTGGTATTTTAATGGGAATAAAATTAATGCCACAAATCGGCAAAAACTCGAGCAAAAACCGAGAAACCCGCATTCCTTGGGCGCTCGTATCGTACATAATGTGGTGTATAGAGTCGAAAACTTATACGAATCATCGTGTTGGTATATATGTGAGCGACGCGCAGTGTCCGAGTCCTTGGGGTATATAGAGAAGAAAAAAAAAAAAAAAAAAAAGGCAAACGAACACGAAGAGCGGAGAGTCCGAGGGGAGTTTTCGGAAACGTTTTCCCATGGTCCGACACAAAAAGAGAGAGAGAAAGCGCTCACGGGCGCCTAATTATGACCATGGGACAGTCGGGGCCCATTGTGAGGCGCGGCCATTGGGCACTACTGGCATTACCCTCTTTATGCTAAGCGAGAACTCGCGCGCGAGAGAAAGAAAGCGCAGAGAGAGAGAGTGAGCGGCGATCGCAAAAGGGGTGAAGAGAGGATGACCCTTTGGCTCATCAAGGGGGTGACCACCACCACGGTATGTCCGGCCGCGCGCACAATAGGCAAGGACACTCGCTCCGTCCACTGCTCAACCTTTGCCGTGTGTGTACAAATATACCCATGGCCTCTATCTCTCTCTCTCTCTATGCCCTTTAGTTTGAAAACTCGCGATCGCTATACCGGGTGGTCGGAAGTTACACTGGTCTACGCATACAATATTCGAACCTTTCGTCGAGTTTACTGTGTGCATTTTTATGTACAATATATATTAAGCAAGTGCCGAAGGTTTTTTTTTCGATCAGCGCCTCGTGCTGCTTGCGCAAGAAACCTCGCGACGAGAGAGTGGTGAATTTACACGTATCTTATTTCTCCTTTTCTTTTTTCTTTTTTTTTTTTTTTTTTTTTTTTCAATCGACTACGATCTGTGACGAAAAACTTTTATCTTTCACCAGCGTTAATTGAGTATATATTCAAACACATACACGAATGTCGTACCTGCAACAGAGTTGGTAATATAACAGAGACGATAATATACCAAAACAGGACAATGAGCATAAATTTTTCTCTAATGCCGTGTATCAACTGAAAAAACACTCGGTCATGATTATTCACTCGTGTACACGTATTATGTACATTTATTCATTAAAAACGACGTATACGAATATCCTTATAAACGTACCTATACACGCCGGTATCGCCGTACTAAATCAATGGAGCATAAACCGAAGCAACAAGCACATAAATTCGTGAATATAATTGAATTTACTGCCAATCGGAGTAAACAGCATTTTAATAACTAATTATCCATCGAGCTGTTTTTCGAGCGCCCGGTCACGCGACTGCGTGTGTACACACACACATTGGCCCGGGCGTCGTACTTTCGGCGTCGAATTTTTATCCCCCGCGCCCTGCACAGGAGTCGCGCATGTATATTCCTACAGGTGCCTGATGAGAGACGAGAAACCTGTTTCGTATATGTAGCGTATATATGTATATGTGTATAAATCGACACGGATGGAAGAGACGCATCAGCGCGGCGGTCTCGTTTCGTAAAAGATCGGGAGCTCCGATCGACGCGCGCTGTCAATCATTTCCGTCTAATCGGACGCGGCGTGATTAATTGTCCGGCGTCGTACATCTCGTCCCTTGCGTCGAAAAATTGAATTTTACCCGCGTTTCGTCTCATTAGCATACACCGGGCGCTCGTTACGTGACTAATGCCGTCCGCGGACGACTCTCGGCTTATAATATACACGGAGAAAAATGACGTACAATACACGCGGTATGCGCCCATCCGATGAATTATCGGGCGCGCACTCGACGGGGGAAAAAAAAAACTCATGGGACAAACGTGTATATTTTTTTTATATCCAATTAAAAAAATCGAGGTGTCGTTATTTATTCGCCGAGCTCGACGTTAATTTCCAACAACGCGGCGTTTTAATAGACGTTCATTCGGTAATTTTGGTATTTTTAGTCCATCGTAAAAATACCGAGTTTATTTATCAGTCGATAGCTATTTGCGCGTCGCCAACAAAACACGTTACTTTACCCAGTGTACTTATACATGAATTAAAAAAAGTCTCCATAATCACACACAATCGACCCTAATCACTCTCATGCACGATGTGTTTTACAATACAGCAGCTCTTGGCGAATGAAGAGCGAATTTTCGATCGAGTGTATACAAATATAACAAGCGACGGTCGGAACACGAGAAATTCCACCTCGAAAATCTTCCATCGGCGTACGGGGAAAAAACGCAGCAATTTGTCGTCCATCAATTACTTTGGTATAATATGTATATGTAATGCTTGCACACGCCACGGAGAACAATAATAATGAAAATTCCCGCACTTGATTTGGCTAATGACGGCGCTCTCGCAGTATTTCGGTGCACCTCTCGCTGTGCCCTATATTACAATGGCCAAGCCATTTGGCATCAAGGGGGTGCTCGGAGAAAGCGCTCCCGCGGCGCATTGTCGACGCGTCTCAAAGTGCATTCCGTGAGCGCGTTGTGTAGGTACATTTATGTATTTGTAGGCACGGCTGCGGGCCCCACCTTAATTAGAAGGTAAAGTTACCGTGTGCGTGCGAGCTTTGGCGCGATACCGCATCTTAGGGGACTCCGGTGCGATAAGACCGCCGACGTCTCCCGGGGGTAACGGGGGATTTTTTCTGGTCTAATTGGTGGTGTGCGTTTGATTCGGGTGGCGCGGAGGTTGGCGGGAACGCCTCGGGTGTGTGTCGCGAGGTTGGCCTTTGTGCGCGCTAAATGAGTAATTTTCGGTTCCGTGGCGTTCCCACCCCTTTTGGGACGCGCGCTGGTGTCGATGATGGGAATGACGTGCGTCGCGTCGCAATTATAAATATAAACTCATCCACAGTGCGACGATCGATGCTCTTACACATATAATATATACGTGTGAATCGAGGATTAAATTTTTATTGTTGTTACTTTGTTTGAAGTTATGCTAATTCGGTTCGATGATCAAGACGGAATAACAAGCAAAGATGGAGCATAAAATAAATATATATATATATATATTTCTGGGAGTGACGCACTTTCCGATGGCATTTCGAATAACTTGGGGTAAATAAGATTTTGTTGTTTTTTTTTTTTCTTCTCCTTCGTTTTGTTTTTCGCGATTTTTTACCTGCTTGTGATAAATTGGCCGAATCTGGTGTGACGAATTTATTATTTTTCCACTAAATAGTTTGTTTGATTCGTAGATACGATAATGTTATCTCATTCGCATTGTCTGGGTGTATTGGTCGGATGGTACATATAGATCCCTTGTCACAGGTGTTTTTCAAGTTTTGCTCTGTGGCTTGTAATGATATCATTGATACTTTTTTTTCATTATTATTATTAAAAACAAAGTATTTTTTTATCAATAGTACGTTTTTACTTAAAATTTTCATTTACGTATACACAGTAAGATTATTTCGTAGTCAGCGCATCTTTGTTTGAAAAATATACGAAATCCTACATAAAATTGCGCAGTCTCACTCAATGCGTATTCGATCTCGAGTAAGTGATGTCTATGTATTATATGTTATCTAAAAAATCAAAAAAATAATCACTCTCCTCCGCGTGTATATGCTCACAAAAGAATAATCACACCCACCGGCAATGAGGTAAACGAGCAAACACACAGTCAACTCTCAAAGCACATCGTCACGCGGAAAAAAAAAGAAGAAAAAAAGAAAAAAAACATCATTAGTATTCTTCGAACGATCGGCAAGCACGCGTGTGTGGGTCTGCGGTGCACATCTCGTTCGGGACGCAACGATCATCGAACAAAGTGCGCGGAGTAGCAGAGAGAGATCGGAGCTCTCGGCGAGATGAGAGACGTATACATCACCTAATAATCAAGAGTCGTCGTGGTGAGAGTTCGTTGCTGCTGCCGGTACATGTATCTCTTTCTCCCCGGCGCATCGATAGCTGTTATTATATACCCACCCGAGAGAAGAGGGTACAGCCGGCCACCGATTGCGCTCGTTGCGCGACCGAAATGGACCCTCAACGAGACATTACGCACAAGGATCGGTTCGAAATTCGTGTAATTCTGCAGTGGGGATACATACGGGTACTCCCTCTTTTGTCCCTTTGATTGGCGGTACAAGTCGAGCTCGTACGGATAAAATTTTATTGCTCCTCCTTGATGGTGCGTTACCGATCCGACATCCGAAGGACATGGGGGAGATTAAAATTCGCGCTGTGCGTGCGTTGATACAATTTTGCCGATTTTACTGAGACGTACGGATTTTCATATACATATATAATATATATAGTTACATGCATTTTTTGCCGGTTAACCGCGTTCACGCTCCAGTGCGTTACAGCTTCAAAAATCACTCGATCTCGCGAAGCGGAAAAGTACGATTCATTACAGTTTTATCATGATTTTACAGCTCACGTGTATCCAATGGATATTGGGTATTCAACGTTTTTATAAGTATACATATACGACAAAACCACAAACACTTGCGCTTGTAGGTATATATGCATGTAACCATATATACCTACTACCAGTAATTCCGCTCAATTAGTACGCTCAAACAGATTTCCAGTGCCGCGACAATAGGCACTATATTTTTCGCGCTCCTTTGCCGTGAAAAGAGCCATTAAGCGTGTACGGGCGCGCGCACAGTGTTGCTTGTAATGCAATAATAGAGGAAAATCTCGACCCCGATTGTATTGCGCGGCTGCTCGCACGCGTTACGAGCCGCACATTACACGGAATATATGTATTATACAGAGAGCAGGGAATAAGCAAAAAAAAAAAAAAAAAAAAAAAAAAACGCAGCTACTTTTACAAGTAAGGATCTGCAGTTTGGTACATATTACACACAGGGGGTGGAGCGGGGGCAACAGCAACTGCTACACCGATGCAAGTTACCCGACGACTCTACCTCGTAATGCAACGAAAGCTCTCGCGCGATCAAATGTATACACGTGTTGCTTGATATATACGGGGGTAGTATCGTTGCGCATAATTGCTAATCGAAGGAGTAGCGTGTGTATGGACGCGAACGGCTATCGGGAAGACGTGATGCCGTGGTACTGATTTAGCTGCTACACCTACGTACGTGCGCTTTTCTCGCAACCGGTCGCTGCTATGTACATGCTAATGCAGCTTCTACACGAGGGTGGAGTTACTCCATAATACGTGAGACGCGGAAACGACCGAGGACTCTTATCCCGATATTTATACTGTATATGTATGTACACGCGTGTACTTACAAAAATGCCGTGTAACTCAGCCCCCGGTGCGACGGACGCTTATGTTGTTGTTATACTCGTAGTTTTTCGCGTTTATGTATACGTGCATATACGAGTAGGTTTATACGTACATGTAGGATAGTCGGTGTCACGACTAACGAGGCCGTATATACATGTATTTCTTACGGTAGTTTCTCCCGCCGTTGCTGCAACCCAAATACGTTGTATATTGAAGCGACAGTTGTCGATTGCTAAATAAAATATCTTATATTCACATAAAATCAACAAATGTGGCTGCTCGCGTGGATTTTAATAAAAACCATACTATGAAATTAATTTTTCACAATAGAAACTTATGCATCATGTACACCACGAATAGTCAAAGTAAACTATCAAACATTTCATCGATTGGTATAAATGTTTGAAATTAGGATCGTTTTTACTTCAAAAATCATTGCGATATTATCAAGATTTACGTTATTACACAAACAAAAATAATTAACTCGATTGAAATTACCCCTATGCTCTTTCTATCTCGAGTAACTCCCGAAATTTTAGTACATCCTGGCTTGACTCCGGAACAGAAATTTGTCCATTTAAAAAACACGAGTCTCGCCAATGAAAGTCCAAACAATTGCTCCGAAGAAACAAAACTACAAGCTGTGCGATTGGCATTCCTTGACGTTGTATATGTAACAACTCACGGTTTCCGGCGCGTATAAAGAGGCAGTGTCCATTTTACGTACAATATGTAGTTAAAATTTATGAAATTGCCAGAGTCTCGTTAAGACCGAGTGTAAATCATAAACCTGCGGCGCGGTGTACGAAACGGGAGCAGATATCGGCGGGAGATGTAATTGAAGCGACTCGGGGGGTGGAAAAAAAGGGCCAAAAACACGCGAAGCGCGGCAAGAAGCGACGATCTCGAATGGCACCGAAAGAAATTAATGAATAAATCCCCGTACACGCGAGTCGAGCGAGAGAGAAAAAAAAAAAGAGAGACTCGGAACGAGAAAAAGCAGCAGCAGCAGAGAAAAAAAGAACAAACGGAGATAATCAGCCGGAGACGAGTCGCGACGGAGGGTGAAAAACAAGCGGAGATAAATCCCCCGGTGCAGGCGTATAATGGCGCACCGTTAGATGGCTCGCCTCGGGCAGAAATTGATATTTTCCCCCTCGCGGGTGTTGTAGATATATGTACGCACGAACATATAAGAAATGGTCGCGCGCTCGAAAAATCTCTCGGACGTACGTCTCTCTGCATATAACCAGGAATGAGTTGTCGATTGTGCAAAAAAAAAACAAAAAAACAACGCCTGCAGCTATCGGTGGGTGCGAACGGAGCCGCACGTATGTAGAACTTTGTAATCGAGCGAATTCGTTTACATCTCCCGGGGATTACGATATTGCCCTATTACGCGGATTTTACGATACGGCAACGACTATTTTTTTTTTTTTACTCTGTAAAGCACCTATACACACTTGGCCGGCTTGATTTTAGTCCTCGGTTTGTAAAAAAAAAAAAAAAATTACCTTTTTTTCGCGCGTAATGAGCGGGTACGTGTACGCCGTGACGTCTGAAGTATAGGACACCTTACGCGCCGATGCCCGCGCATTTATTACGAGAGATTAGAACTGTACTTTAGCGGCGATGCTCAGGGGGGGAGTGGATTTATTCTCTCGATCCTCGCCAGGAGCTTAATCTCGTATTTTGCGCCAATGGGTTACAAGTACTCGAGGATTGGACGCCTCGCGGTTGCATCGGACAAACGCAAGTTCACACGATCGAGAAAATTAACATCCTCGCGTGGAAGAAGAAGATAAAAAAAAAAAAAATAGGGGGGGAAAGAAAAAACTGCTTCGAAATTCCGCGCGATTATATTGCTATCGCATTGTATATACGTTTCGCCGGTGCTGTTGCGTCAACGAAACTTTTCCATCGGCGATGTGTACAAACGCGCACAAGCCTCTCTCTCTCTCTCTCCCCAACAGCGTTTTATTTTTTGCCGTCGACGAGCGATCAGCTGTCCCCGCGTCGAGTAATTTGGAGCTACGCCGCACACACACGGAATATAATATAATAAAACTGGTTTTCGGATCCCCCGTCGGCACCTCTCCGCCGAGAGATAACATTCAGACTCCGGGTACATATTATATATACCTGATGCGATTTCGCTGCGCCACTGCTACTTGTATTTACAACGTGCCGCATACCAACATCTCATCCCCGTGCATATATATATGTATGCGCTACCGAGTTACCTTGAGAATTCGCACTAGGCATGTGTATAGTGTATAATGTAATGTACGGGGGTAAAATAACTCGGCGTGTACATATAAATACACGGGCTCCGCGTATATTGACACTGTATAATTTTTCAAATCCCCCCCCCCCCTCGGTAAGCTCACCTCTTGCGTTAGTTTTGAAAAATTCATCGGCCGGTGTTTATTATTCATTAATTGTTGTTAACGCCTCGCACGCGTTATTACGGCGGTAAATTGAATTTCATCGATAGCGCGTCCAACGATCGTTACACCGTTTTCTCATTATACGGACACAGAGCCGAGCAACCTTTTTTTTCTTCGAGTGCAGGATTCCATTATATCCCGTACATATATATGTATACACAGGGGGCCAAATAATCGTACACGTTCGAGCGAGATAGGAGGGACAATTAATTCAGCGCCGCGTCTATTGTGGCGATATATCGGTATCTGTAAGTTATAAAGCGAATGGGGAGCCAACGAGCGCGAGATAATGATAATCGGCAAGCGCTGTATGGCGAAAAAAAAAAAAAAAAAAGAAATATATCCGCTTGGTTGCCCGCGATACAATTTCGTGCTACTATTTTACCTATTGCTTTTACACGTGCACATAGTTATACTTTACCGGACCCAAGTATATAAGGGGGAGGGGTTAATTCGAGTCGATCGATCGGACCTGTATCTCGAGGGGGGCTTTTATCGAAGCTGGAACTCGCTCCTTTATTTTTCGGCTCGACGCGCTATAATGATAAATTAGGAAACAGCGCGCACACCTCGGGCGACCGTTTCGAAACGATTCGCGAAAAAGAGCGCGGCTTTAACCCCCTTCCCCCTCTCTTGTTTCGTCCTGTCCCTTACGAACGTTATACATAATATTTACGTGTATCGGTGTCGAGCCTGTAGACGTTTCGCTAAAACACGCGTGCGCTGGCAAACTCCGAACAATAGATAACTCGTTTGCGATATGTATACCGTTGGAAGCGGCGCGCAATTACCCGGCGATAAAAGAAAAGTATACGCTGCCGTGCACACGTCGACGAATTGAGTTGGCTACCGTAGATTGTCTCTTATTTTTTATTTTATTTTTTGTTAAAAATACATTTTTTTTTTTTTTTTATCACGTAGTACACGGTCTCGGTGCTCGGCTCCCCTTGTTGTTGTTTCAGTTAAAAAAATGTTCAATCACGGCCTAGCTATACTGCTGTCACGAGGAAGCAAAAAAGCCAAGATTAACGCGCTCACGGGCAGTTTAGTTGTAGACGCGAGTGCGCAGAGATAATGTTTTCTAAACACCGATTTAGGGAGAGGGAGAAAAATCGCTAGTACAACAGCGGCTACCGATTGATAGTCCCACATGTATGTATCCACAGCTACTGACTAAACGGGAACGCCTATGTACGAATAATATAATCGAGGGTAGTATATTATATACCTGCCGATGAATCGACAACTCGGATAGTAGTAAAAATCGGTTGAACAGGACAGGCAAAAAAATCGGAAAATCGGCCCGACAACAATACACGGGGAGGGGGCTTTGTCATATGTACAATACGTACAGGTATATACATGACAATGTGGGTTGTACACGCGCCGCGGGATCGGACGCACGAGTAACATTGATTGATCGTTCGTGTGGAGTTGGAAAAATCGCAAAAAGTCCCTGTACTTACGTACGGTATATATATGTATATAGACCGTGACAACAACTTACCGGCTATATTGTATACGTATAATATGCGGCGCGTGTCGCAAACTGCCGGATTACGGGGCGCCCACACATGGCGTGTTATTAAAAGAGCGAGGGCACATTTAAACAGCGGAACAACAGAGTATCCATGGTGTGCAAGTACCATTTACGGAGGCGTGTGTGCAAAGTATAGTCAAAGGGGGGAAGGGGATCAACGGGTGCATTGTGTTGCGTTGATATGCATATAATATACAGGTATATAAATGGTACAAAAGGTGCAGATATGCGCAAAACTCGAGCTCCTACTACTTACTACAAGATTTGTGCTCAGAAACATAATGCCATTGCAATCACTGAACGATGTACTCGCAGCATCACAGAGATCGATCGGTCGCGGAGATCTGTATATAGTTGCGGCTCCTATATATATAATGGCTGTATGCAAGTGCAGGCGGGCGGCAGGAGAGAGAGAGAGAGGGGCCGAGGAGGCAGGTTCCATTCATTCATGCCGGCGAGGCGAGGGCTCTAGGCCGCGCACGCCGGCACCACCTACATATATATGTGTGTATATGTGCCGTTTGCAATTTTCCATTTAGCCGCACTCGCGTTCATTCTCTTTTCTCTCTCGCGTGTGTGTTGCACGTGCTGAGCGCGCGCCAGGGAGAGTATATGCGTGTATATATATAAAAGCGCAAATTGCGCCGGATGTGCGCGAAGGAAAGAGAGACAGCAGACGGAGAGAGGGTGGGTAAAGGAGGGCGACGGGGATTCCTGCGGTGCAGCTCCTGCATAATGTTGCATCGATGGGCGTAATATACCCTTATAGTATACGCACGGGCCTTTGATTTCCCGAAGCCATACGCGCACGAGAGACCGGCGTTTTTCGAGTCCGCGTGGCTGTTTTTTTTTTTTTTTTTTTTTTAACGTCGCCAAATTACAGTGCGCGAGGGGGATGGTATCGTATATGTACGCGTATGATCGACGGGGTGGTGCTCCTCGCGATGTAGCTCGTTGATGCTTGCATGATTCGATGTCGTCGAATTATTCCTATGTGCGCGCTTGCGGTCAGTCGTGGCTCGTTATTACTTCTTTGCTCCGCGTGTATAACGAGCACTTCCCGTCTGTAGGTGGTTATAGACGCGCGCGATGATGATCGATTCGTAAGCTATTTTTTACCTCCAATGTACGTATAGCTATACTGAAAAGTAGTTTTTAGAGAGTATCGGTCCATTCGAGGGGGGGGGGCATGGAAAGAGAAAAAAATAATAATCACGTGGACCGTGATAGTAATCGCGTCGTGTGTATACGTATATAGGTGCGCGTATTCATTTGAATATCAATCGGGGAGGCACATGGGATGCTGCCCACGTAAGTGTCGCGGCCTCATTAGCATCTTTAATACCGAGAGTGGAGTGTTTTTCCTTCCTTTTTTTTTTTTTTTTTTTTTCAACCAATGAACGAAGGATCGAGCCACGTGGTAGGTAAATAAATTACACGCACCAAAAAGACATCGGCTCTCCGCTCGAGCACCACATACAGCTAATACTTCCTCTAGCATCCAATTTGTACGTATAGTATACGTATATCGGACATTACAGGTACACCAATAGCGATAATAGTGTGTGTATTGGTGATAGTTCATTGCGTGTATACGTATATATATATGACATGCGCGAGAAATAAAAATAATAAAAGCCACGAGTGTGTAATTTGAATATTCATCCGATGACTCTCGCGGTGCTCCGTTCGTTTCGTGTATAAGACGCGGTGCGCGTGTCGCCTTATCTCGGCCGATCGGCTTATATCCACGGAGATGTGGAGACATGCCTCTTTTATTTTTTTACTTTTCGTTTGTTTCTGGCGTGATACGAAAATCTTTTTCTTTTTTTTTTTTTTTTTCTCCTTCAGAGCACGTGTACGGCGCGTTGCGCAAAAAAATATAATATCATACCGTCGCGGCGGGCACGTACCTCCGCAGGTACGATAAACACAGAGCGCAGCGGCCCGGCATTTAGAAAATTCGAAATTCGTATACAGGTAAGTAGCCGGTCGCGATTAGCCTTTGTATACGCGGCGTATTTCATCAGCCGCGCGGTATATCATTTCGGGCACGGGGTCCGCTTATGCAAAACAATAAACGCCGCGTACATTCATAATTTCACGAGGAACGAGGCAAAAAAAAAAGAAAAAAACAATAATAAAATACAAGACTCGAATCGACGATAAAATCGACTTGTTATCCGCGCGATCGGCAGTACGTGTATGTACGTTGCACCACGTTCCCTCTCGAAATCGGACGTGCCCGCGGAGCGAAGGAATAGAGACGTCGTCCGGAGAGTGTAAGACTCATTCCCTCCTCCGCCGACTCCATTCGAAATTCAAAGCAAACCCCTCCCCCTACTCTTATCCCTTATCTCCTCTTCTCTTGCTTCCTCTTCGCTGAGACGTGCGCGGCGGAGCGAATAAAACGGAGCTTCCAGCTCTTATCGACGAGTGTCCCTCGCGCTCTCGTTTATTTGCGTCTCGCTCGTCCTCGAGAGCTGCACGCACAACTCGACAGGGGAAAAAAAAAAGAAAGAAATCATATACGCGCTACAGATACCGAATGACTCGCCGTGTGTCCCTCTCCTTTTCCCCGCGGGGCTCGTTCATTGGTTGATCGCTCGCGTACGGGGCGTGTTATCGCTCGTAGAAAAAAAAAAAAAAACTACGCGCGGACGTGATGGTCTTTGATTCAATTAATTTCGATGAAACAACGCTTCCCCCGTTTGTAATTTCAACAAGTCTTTTGCTTGTTTTTGTATATTTGTGTACAAATGTGTACTTTTTTTTTTTTTTTTTTTCAATGCGCGCTCGTCGTCGTACCGATTATATATCTGCCGATCTTTTACTACTCGCGACGCGATCGGTATTAGATTACATACGGGAAACACGCCAGAGCTCTGCCCACGAACTTTCTTCTCGACTCCGGGTCTATCCTGTGATTACTCGCTTTACATAATACCTGTACCGATGGATTCCGAACGAGTTTTCCCCGCAAAGACTCCTCCTCCCTCCTCCGGGTATTAAAGAACGATTTCAGCTGGCACGTCTCGGGCGCGTAACCGGCATCGACAGCCGATTCCGCGTCTTCCGGTGTATACGTCGGCGCGCGCTAATGAGCCGGCTCATTGAATTATATGGGTTTAACGAATCGGAGATCTCTCGTTGTCGATGATGTTTTGTCTCTCCCTGATGCAACTCCTCCTAATGAAGCCGTGCTCGATACGTATACATATATATCGCCCGATCTTTCATAAAGCCATACAGCGACCAGTGGGTTTTCGGTTTTTTTTTTTTCCTTCTTTTCTTCTTACGACGCGACGTTTTTATTCCTCGCCCCCCCCCCACCTTTCTTTTTTCCGATCGAGGTCGAATTCTTTGGTATTTTTTCCGTCTTTATTGTGTATATGCCGCTTGGTGATCCAAGCGCGTCATTAATGGCTTTTGACGTAAAGGTACGGGCGAGCGTGGATTTTTTTTTCAACTCCATCGATTTCGCCGATCGTCGCTTGCGATGCCGGAAAAAGCTTGTTAGCACCGCGCGACAAAAAAACGTCCCGTAAGGGTCTCTTGCGCGGGTTTATGAAGAAAAAAAAGAAAAAAAAGTAAATAACCCGCGCTCTGTTTAACTCAATTATGAGAAATCACGTGTATGAATAACACGCGGTTTTTTTCCTGCCCCCGAAGCTCCTAACGAGGAAAGGGGCAGGGGGGAGGGGTATCCTTAAAAATTATATGTACCTACGGCGTGTGCAACTTTCATGATAATTTAAAAGCCAACTCTGGAATATCACTGTGATGATCCTTTGATGTATGTATACAGTGAAAAAAAAAACTTTGGTCTAATTATCTCGAGGAGTGTGTAATATTATGCGATCGGGACTGATTTGTAATTGAAACGAGGAGCTCTCGGGCGTACTTTTTCAGGGGCTGCCGAAACAATGAACGAGACGAAAAACCACGAGAAAAAAGGCGTCGAGGAGAGGAACGGAACAGCGTCGAGGAGGTCCTTTCGAATAAAATGGGTCAAGGGGCGTGCAAGAGCACACGAACGAGACGTCTTCTCGCGCGACGAATATATTTATGGCCGATCGAGCCGTGGGATCGGACCGGCAAAACGACAAGTGCGACACCAGCAGCGACAGCCTCGGGGGAGTAAAAAAAAAAAAAAAAAAAGGGAAAAGCCACACCTCCCGTAGCCGGTGCTGTTGTCGTCATGCGACACATCGCGAATCAGTCCGGTAATTAGAGGGGGTGACAACTACACCGACTGGCTTCGTCCCTCTGCTGCTTTTGCATATATATATATATATATAGTAGAGGTTGGCGGGAGAGATCGAATCGCGTAGGACGCGAGCGAGAGAGTGTATGGCGCGGGTTAATTCGCTAATTAGGCCCGATGTAGGTACGGCTAATTATTCCCTTTGCCAATGATCTCGCTCGCGCCTCTCGAGGATACACTTTCAGGAATGGCTCTTCCTCTCCAAGGGCTTCGTTTGCACACGCGATTGAAAATATTACCTTTCACCCACTCAATTATCATCGACAATTACTGGATACATGTATTATCATTTCTCGGCGAAATTTGCATTAAAAAAATCTCTCTAGTATCACAGGAACTGCTCCTCAAGTTAAACCAACATGCAAATCAACGCACACAATGACGCACTGGTCGTTTGATCTCGATTTCCCAAACGTATAAATATACGTACAGATACAATTAAATATGAGTTATAGCACATCAGTAGGGGCCCTTATGCATAAAATATTGTAGGTACTTGCATGTTACGTGATTTTTGTGCACGCACCTCACGCGAAAGAGACAATGGGGGTGAGCTTTTTTTTGTTTTTTGTTTTTTTTCATTTGTTTATTGTGTCGCGGCTAAGTAGGTCTACAATGCGAAAACAACAAGTGACGCTTCCTCGATCGCGAACAATATACACTATTATAGTTACTCGGGTGTATGATACACTGCATGCGTGTATAAAAGCACTGTGCGCACGACAGTCGAGGGTATATATACCTGCACGGAAGGAAGCCATGCGTGTATACAGGGAGGTGTGAAAAGGGATAATAATATAGAGTTACCCGTAATGTGCAGCAGCACGCGGCGGATAGTTTGAAGCATCAAGCATGTATAGAAGAGGTGCCGAGAGCATTTTCGTCGCGCGCGCTCGCGCGTACGTATATACCTGTCCATACAGTATATATATATGTATTATACACACCACTCAAGTATTGTACTGTATGCTACATGAAAGGAGACTCGGGCGCGGCTAGCGAAAGCGCAGCATCCCCGTACATACTTATACCTATACACACTTGCAAAGGAGCACCGTGTACCTATACAGTTTACCCCTTTTTTTTTTTTTATTCCACCCCTCTCCTCCTTCGTTACCGAGACGAGAGGCCCACTGCGCTCTCTTTCTTTCTCGGGGGGTCGGCGCTGCATTATTCCGAAGCGCGAGATTCTCATATTGTACGCACATACATACATTATATATATATATGGGGGTATTGTACGGTAGCAGCTCCTCCGCTCGGGAGAAAGAAAGAAACACGAGCCGGCGTGTATGTAGTCGCGACGGGGTGTGTGCTCTCTATATTCTGCTATGGCTATATGATTACCTGTTATACATACATCCCTGCTGCATGCGCATCCGGCGCGCCCCGACAATGAGCGCGTCTATCCCTATTACGGAGAGAATATAAATGCTACGCGCGCGTTGGTACCGCAGAGTCACAACACACAACACATGTATATTATATGCACGCGGTTGTGCACTTATTTCCGCAACCATATATATATATATATATATATATATATACGGCTGCAACAGCTTCTGATTTATAATGGATAATCACCAAAAAATAAAGTACGAGGCACGGAGAGAGGAGGAAATATTTATAAATACTTACTATCTCGCGCCTGCAGTCCTGTGCGTAATTCGTGTATTGTGCGTCGTTGCCTTTGTTTAGCTGCGGTATATATACTTTTACCACTACAAACTATTTTCGTCGTGTATCTCATTGTTTTGCGATTCGGAGATCGGTAATTATTTGTGTTGTATACACGAGCGCGTGATTGTGCCATTTTTGTGCCTATATGATCGAACGATCGGATGGATCATTGTAATTTCTCCAGCAAAGTTAGAACTATAAACACGGGACATGGATGTCTTCAACGGAGACACTATGCGCGCGTGCATCTTCGGGTAACAAGTGTACCGTTCATCCTTACTTTGGGCTCGTAAGGCAAAATATATATACAGGCTGAAGGAAGCGTCAAAGCTCCGAATGGCCCATCGCTCACCGCGCGCGAGTATATACCGGTCGTAAGTTCACTTGACAAAGTCTCGGATTTACCGTACCGCGGTGTATATACGCACCGGCCGTAGGTGGATTTGCGACGGGCATTAATACCCCGTGGTTTAAGCTTTATCGATGGCCCTGCACGTGTAGTCTTCTCTCGGTCCGGAGTACGTGTATACACGTGTTCGAAGAGGAAGCGGAGGTGGAGATCGCAGCGGCCACGACGACGCGATGATCTATGCTCTCTCTTTTCGCTTCGGAATTTTCCGCGAGAGTGTCGTTGCCGATCGAGAGCCGAGCGTCGATTAATTATCGAAGGGAAAGAGAAATGGGACACGTTTGCGGGGAATGTCTGACTTTTGGAGGGAATTGTTTTTTTTTTCCCCCCAACGTTTCATTTTACCCCGTTCGTATGATACATGGGGAGCTCGACGCGGTGACGTATGTATTTTCCAAAGTTGGAAATAGTTGTTTTCTTCTCTTCGAGATATGCGACCCCAAAGAGTTGGTTTTCGTCGCGCCGACCGTGTTATCGAGGGCGTTTAGAACAAAAAAATTTTAAGGAAATCACTTGTAACCACAAACATTTACGTTTTTTTCTACAATATGGCACCGTTTTCTTTGCACCACGAATCGACCGCGTATACATTGAGCAGGTTCGAAACACCTTTCGTTCTCTAGCGTTATGGTATGCTGGTGCTGTCTCGCCACTACCTGATCCAAACCAACAGACGATTCATCGATAGTTTTTCAATCACCAGTTACTCGACTCGTATAGTTTTGTCTCAAATATTGTCTTCGTTTCCGAGAAATCCAAATGGTCACAAAAAAAAGAAGAAGAAGAAAAATCACGCGAGGCAATAAAGTTACGGCACACGGGCAATTAGGTACACCGAATGAAAAGGAAAAAAAAAAAAAAAAAAGAAAAGAAAAAGGCTCTACAATAATGTTTATCGCCGCCAACAGGTATAAACGCTCGGTGCAACAATTGTCCGGCGATTAAAGACAGTTTAATGGCGATACTCGGTGAGAAAAAAAAACACACACACACGAGTGACGGTATAGGTACATGGTCGTATAGTTTGAGAAATCCCTGGAACGATTCTTCAAAACACGATGCGTATATAAACACGGATCGGAAAAATCAGGCGCGTGTAAAGCGGGGAAAACCCCGACGACAGCTCTAAACTCCTCGAATTCCTATAATGCCCGAGCGGTCCGAGACGCACTCTGCGGGGACAATTTACAGAAAGTAAAAAAAAAAAAAAAAGGAAACAGAGATGATCGCGCCGTTAATCGGGCCGAGCTGATTAAGAGCAGCTTAATTACCCGAGTCGGACGGAGCCGCGATAAAAAGAGATCGACTGCTGCAGCGGAAGAGCAAAAACAAGCGGATACACTTACACACGGAGGCGCTAAACGCGATAGCCGTTAAAGCTCCCTCGAGGTGTATCTATATATATGGCGGCTTTGCGCGTTATCGAGTTACATACCGATACACTGTTCGGCTCGTTCGCTGCGACGCTTAATTGTCTACATACGTACCATATATATATATATATATTATATACATCCCCTGGTTGGAAAAAAAGCACGTAGGAAGTCCACTGTTGGCTGTGTACCGATTGCTAACGCTATCGCCGTCGCGTAACGAGTGCTATACATGCGCGGGGACAAAGAAAAAAGCCTAGGGGACGATAAGCCCGTATCGGCCGGTAGTCCTCCCTTTCCCCTCGAGCCCTCCGTTTGTTTGAAAGTTCGTTGTAGGTACACGAAAGGTATTTTTTAAGAAAAATTGCATTTCAAAAGAGTCATCCAAGTTTCGAAAAAATCAGTGCACTTACCCTTTATACGCAAGAGGTAAACGGACGACTCAATCGGGAGCAAATCGATCGGTTGTCGGGAGCGATGAGTTTGAATAGTCGATCAAGGGACGGGCGTACGTATACGTGAAAATATAAGCCTGTACCAAAAGAGGGACAAAGAGAAAGAGAGTCACTACAAGAACCATACCCTACGTATCCTCGGCAAGGGGGAGGGTAGCGCGCAGTCAGATCGTCCAAGTCGATATGTAAGTAGCTTGGGATGGTGTCTGCATGCATAACTCCCTCTGGGTTTTTGTATATACAGGTATGTCCCTATTGTAAGTACTAAGCAAGGGCCGAACGTCACAGGAATTTGTTCCGTCGACTCTCGAGGTGTATATACGAGCGACAATCAGAGCAACAGCTCCATCGTTGACATTTTTCGTTGCTTTTTTTTTTTTTTTTTTTCTCATTTACATTAAGTTGCGCAAGGTATTTTATATACGTATTCTCGGGTCGATCGTCACTCGAATCGTGCACGGGTAATCCTGCAGCGAAAACACGAAAACCTTCACTTTGGCTCGGCTTCGTTTTTTTTACGTAATAACAAGGCATGCAACTATATATAGGCATGTATAATGACGCAACGGGCGCACAGCGCGTGTAAATTCGTTGGGCCGAATCGATAATTGTGAATTAAATTTCGAGCTGACGATTAGGTAAATGTAAAAATTCGAGGCGTCAGCTATTTATCCACTCGATGAATCATAACATCACTCGGTTGGCTGTGTATCAATAATTTATGAGCAGCTCTAACGAGTTTAATCAACTGCCGCCTCTCTCTGCCCCCAAAATACACACACGCATGGAATAAGTATATATACACTCGTTTATTGTGAAAACTCCACAATCGTATAGCAAACAAGCATAGCAGCTCATCACCATCACCCGTATACGCACACGAAATCTAACGCCCGTATAACGTTGTTATACAGAGACATCGTGAGAGAGTAACCTGTCGCATGGGCTATATATATACACGTACCATTATTTGCGTATGGTATATAAATATATGCAAAGCACGATACGCGGAAAAGTAAAGCAAATATGTGCTCTGCAGCAGACTATATGGGTCGAGTGCAAAGTTCAGAAGTAGAGAGGGGAGGAGAAGAGAGAGAGAAAAAATCCGAGTGCGAGCATGATCGGTCGTTATGGGGATGGAAGCGGTATAGGGAGTAAAGCGTGTATATACGATGATGACGGCCGAGGTCCTCGATCTATCAAAGTCAGTCGGGGCAGCCCTTCCCGCTTGTCACTTTCTTTGTGCCCTTCCCTCCCCGTTGGCCCGATCTCATTTTTACAAGCGTGTCCGATGTCTTTAAGGAATACATTATAAAGACGGGCGCGTGAAAAGAGGACCGTGATGTCCCTGTATAATGCACGCATGTCAAGCTCTCGCTGAAACGAGGATACAAAAGTTGGCACGGTACTTAACCGCGGCCCTGATGTCCGTTCCTTTCCCTTTTTGACGTTTGCAATTACGATATCGCGGTGACTCACTGTCACGCGTGTGTGGGACGCTCCTCAACATTTTCCCATCGATTCGAGGTTTTTTTTTCATCAACGCGTCGTTAATTATTATCATTATTTTATATGTATATATAAATATGGAGGAGGGGGAGGGGCAAAAAAAAAACATGTACATAGATCGAACGGGACAAAATGAATCCGAGGGTGAAATGATAATAACAACGAAGCCGAGGGGGCCGTAAATTATACGCAATTTCCGGTGATATTCCGCGTATACATATATATATATACGAGAAGGAGCGAGCGACAATATTTTTGCGTCCCGCCATAAAACATAATCACGCTCGCTTTGCTCTCGTTGGACCGTCAGCCGCGACTTTGCATATATATACTTTATAAGATCCGAGCCGTGAGCGAGCGACCCTTTTTCCCCAAAAAATAAAGTATACAACAGCAGCGCGTGTATACATGTATATATGTGTGTACCTGTAAAAGCTCGCCCAAGTGCTCTATTAATTACAAGGCTCGCGAGTGTACGTATATATATATGATCATCATCTTTGTTTTTCAACATTCCCGACGCACGGGTTATATTTATTATTTGCACTGCTTCTTTATTATTCATTAATCAATCAATACTATACGTAGCCTCCACCGGAGATATATGCGTGTGTAGACCAGAGAGCCGATATAATGTAAATAAAGCCGATAAGACGACGACGAGTCGCGAGCATTAATAGACCGTACGCCCGGTTTAACGACTCTCCTCGCGTGGCGACAAATTGCACGAGCTCACGCATCCCCCCCCCCATCCCTCGTGTGCATCGAAGGTACGAACCTCGAGCTTAAACGCTAATTATCTCTCTCCCCCATGCGGTTTTTTTTTTTTTTATATATATATATATATCCGTCGCAGAGTCCAAGAGCAACGACAAAAGTTGCAATATATTGTAGATACGGAGGCGCGGCTGAATTTACAAAACTACCCGGCACGACGGAGCTTACGACCAGTAGGTACATATTTATATACATGTATACAGGAAGAGATCGAGGCTCCAACGCGTCTCCGGGTCCATTTAATTTTATAGCCGCGTTTTTTAAAATTTTTTTTATTAATTTACCATTTTTTCAATCTAATCAAATAACGATTCCCGTCGTATGTACCGTGGATTAGGCGCTTGTTTATTTGTTTTCCGATTCTTTGAAACGAGACTAACTGCAAATTGTCCACGGACGCAACGCGCGTAATAACGTGATTGCGGCTAATAAACGAGTCTGCATTGTATACGAGGCGCATCACGCACTGGAAAATTATAGGCCCAACGCGGGGCGAGTACATAAATGTATGTACCTATACCGTGAAATCTCGTAAGGCGCATCGATATTTCATTAAACGCTCCCCAGTGCATGCACACTTTTATCGAAGCTTAGAGGGTTATATGTAGGGGAGATGGATAAATTAACGGTGTACGAGCCAAAAAGAAGCGCGACACCGTTCGATGTTCCGTGCGTATATGGTACATCATGGATGTACTCGGTCCAGCAGCCCTAGTCGGTGACTAAAAGCCGTGTATTGTGAGAGAGTCTCGGGTAATACGAGACACCCCCCCGTATATATATATATATGCACAACGGCTCGCGGCAAACATCGTCGAATTAGCATTACCCTGTAAAATCGTCGATACCTATGTACAATATATATATATACACGCGCTCCGCATTACCATGGACACGTGTAGAGAGTATAATATTATAGTAGTCCTTTGCCTCGCGTGCACTTTTCCGGAGGCGGAGCACATATACAAACACACACGTAACATGCCATGCTCCCCGTGCACCGGGAGTGATGCTGCATTCGTATAATCGCGTGGGCGACTTTATTAAAATGCGTTACACGCGCCCGTCGCTTCGGTACGTGTATAATCTCATCCTCTCCTCTTGTTTGCGATGCACGTAAATGTATACGTATATTACAAAAAGGGCTGCTGGTTCCGTGTATATCTGTATACACCTACCGGTTAAGGTGTCCGTGGCTATGGCTGGCTTTTACACGCGTCACGTAAACGAGCGAGTCGCGTGGACCGCACTCGCGATGAATACCCGAGGAGGAGGCTTATACTTGTATCTACCCACCCGGGAGAGGAGACGTGTAGTCTCCCGCTGTTTCCACCTTCCCCACCCCCCCCCCCGTTTTTTTCGCGCTACTTGTTTCCTGCTCCGGTGATCTGTAGCGTTTACTGCTCATGTCTCGGGGAATAATTACTTATCGGGGGACGAGTCGAGGGACTATAGAGTCGCGAAAAATTTTCAACTACCCATGCGTATGCTTACCACAGTCCGGATTTTTACTTGTACCTATATGCAGCACAGAGGGGGAGGAGGCGTGTTGAAATTATTATTCAAGCCCCCCGGGTGTAAGGTGCCTCCTCGTGTGCAGTTTAATAGTCGCCGCTCGCCTTTTTGATCTACGCCTACACGTGCACGAAAACTCGAGCGGCTAATGATAATTAAAATATGTATATACCAGGCTCGTCCGTGTATATGTGGATCGTTTGCTTCCTGCGCCAAACCCTCGCGGTATACATTTATACACATGTACATGTAAACACGTTTAATAAGCTCGGTATATATGAGGTAATTTATACATTACAAAACGACAAAATTAAGCTTCACCGTAATTTCGATAAGTGCAATTAAAAATTTTCATGTTGCATAAAATGGTTACGCGCACTCTCGGTGCTCTAATCTATAAGTAGGTACCTGTATACGTACGTGTACGCGAATTCCAAATTGCGTCACGTCAATTTCCATATGGGCGCGTGTGTGAAAAATCCTACGTTTCGGCGGATAGCGAGGGGAAAACTTGTCGAGTGGCAGTCCGCCACCTGTAATCCATCAATAACTCGGCAAGGGGGGGGGGAGGAACTAGTATATCAAAAACACGGGAGTAAGTACCCTCTTACCTCTTAATTTGACGAAAAATGTTACACCCGTGCGCGTATAAATCTCAACTTTCGGCATAATTATGGGTGGATATGTCATTACATTATTTATACATCCACCCGAGCGAGAAGGTTCACTCGGCATGGTAAGTCACTCAAGAGGCGGATTAATCCCGCAACGAGGTTTCCACGATTAGCTCACCGTCGTTCGCTACCTGTCTTTTCATTGCCCGTTATATATACATATACAAAGCTCCGATACACATCATGACATGTATGCTCGCCGGTGATATCCCGTTTCGCTTCCAACGGCCGAGCCCCAATGTGCGTAAAACTCGTGTATAGATGCCCCGTGCACTTGGCGATAAAAGGCGTTAGCGTCGACAAAGCCGAAGGCGCAGCTCTCGTATGGTAATGTATATATATATATATATATATGCTCGCGTTGCAGGTAGTGCCGAGTCATTTGCCGTGATTTGTCCATTGTTCAACTGTTAAGGTATATATATACATTGGCATTCTAGCTCCTACTGCCCATACTTATATGCGTATACATATTTCTATTTTTTTTTTTTTTTTTCATATTTGCTTCTGTGATATGCGCGTATACGGTGTAGTTGGTCTCATTTGGTATATATATATACCCATTGCACGCTCGTTATATACCCGCACTTTTACTTCCGACTTTGTGGGTATGTATACGTTTATGCATATATACGCGTGCTGATACTACGAGGGATAAATTAATTTAACGCGGCCTGAGACTTGCGACACACGCGCGTTCGTATGCGAGTCTGTTTTTTTTTTTTTTTTTTTTTTTTCAATGGGAGGCACGGAACTTTTTGCCACCGACCATACGATCAGATACGACTCGGTTGTTCATATATCGCACACGCGCGTATACGAGCACTAAAAAGGAAATGACGCTGCGCGCACGTGGTGATTTTGTATCAAACTTACGCGCGCGAGCGATACAATTTTTTTTTTTTTTTTCATCCTTTTATCCAACGTCGATTCGATTTTAACCGATCGATTTATTATGTTTGTCGATCGCATTGATACGCGCGTTTTCTCATTTCCGTACGCGCCTCCGGTTAATTGGGGCCTGTTCGTGTGGCTCCGTTTTTTCCACGGGCATCGTTCCCCGGTGTTTCATCCCACTGTCGAGGCTACTTGAGGTGTGTGTAAGGAGGAACGGGTATACGCGTTACCGTCGTCAAAGTGACGAGTGTAGATCAGATATTATGTTATGTATATACGTGTGCCCCTTCTTTTTCCAAAGCGCGTTAAAAAACCAGCCGTGAGACAAGAGCAGACCTGACGGGTCCGCCTCATACTTTTGACTGACAGCGGAATCTCGATCTGACGTCGCATATGTACGCGGAGCGGGGAAATATATAATATGGATCGAGGAAATCTTCATCCGGCTGTGGGGTCCCTTCGGACGACCACACCTGCACCGCGCACGCAATGAAAATTCCACTCGGATCGATAATACGATACACAAAAGTTACGTGCGTTGCCGTGAAACGAGAGCGTGTGTAGTGAAACTTTCCTTCGAAAATATACATTATACCTATACGTGTCGCCGTCCCGTGTATATAAATATAAATCAGCCGGACGTTTATTGGGAAACGCGTATTTTCCGTTTTCATTGTATGGGCCCTATAGGTATAGAGGTGTATCGTTATCCGTGTCTCCACGTACCGATTTTACGAGCTGCGGCGCGTCGTTCGATATAGCGAGAGTGATCATCGACGGGGTGTTTTGAAAGCACATTTGCGTCTACATTTTTCCGAAGCGCCGAGAGCCGCGTAACGCAACCAACGATAAATCGAATGGAGTAAGGGAAAAAAAAGGTGTTGGCTGGTATAGCATCGAGCAGTGCAGGAAGCATCGGCAGTCATAACGTACACGACAAATGACGGATCGTCCCGATTCGCGGAATGGCCGACGACGAGGTTATACAACTCGCCAGTTCCCTTGGCTGAGGAAAACACGACGAATAAAAGAGAAAAAAAAAAAAAAGAATCCGTGCTCTCCGCGGTGTATCCATAAGTAAAACACACATGTACGAGAGGAGTCCTCGGTCTTTCCTCGCGGGCAGGTGAGAGCAAAAAAGGCAGACTCGGGGCTAATGCGAAGCTATACCGAGCAGATTAATCGCCTTTTACCCTATTCTCCTCGAGCGCGTACATACGCGAGAGAAAAAAGGGTCGATCGCGAGTGGAGGGGAAAAAAAAGTAGAGAGACAGACAGACGGAGGGAAAAACAAAGGGGGGGGGGGGAGAGGGTCGAAGGATCGAGGAGGCGAGTCACGTACGGGCGTATGGGTATATATCGGATGATGAGCCACGCGCGCTTTTCGGAATTCCCTTCAATCGGCGCGTGCGCGAATGCGCCGAGCAGCTTTTTCCCCCGAGCTTTTTCGTTCTTCTCCCTTCCTCGCCTTTTCGAGCTCGTACTTACTCTTATGCGAAGAACGCGCCTCTTCTCCCGACCAACGAGTAAATTCTTCTTTTTCCCCTCTCGCAGACGCTGTGGTTTTTACGTACTTTTACGATTTTGTTGCAAACTGGATGAATATTCACCGGATCATCTGCAGGATAATTGAGATTTAATTTCATTTTCCGCTCGACCGATTCTTTTGTGACGCGGAATCGGAGGGTCGGCGATGGCAGACGGCCCGTTTACCTACGTATACATATATACATCCGATCTGCATAATAAGATCGTGAAAAGCGTATATATACAGGTATCGTGAAACGAACCAAAGTATTTCCTTCGCAAACGAGAAAACGTTCCCTCGGACGCGGTGTTTTTTTGCCTGCCCTCGCACTTACCGATCTCGGGATTGGAAGTCGACGCACGCGCGGGAAACCCCCGTGGCGGGTAAAAAAAAAAAAAACAAAAAAAAAAACAAACCCGATCGGCGGACGCGTCGGGGCTGACTTCCCATAGCCGATCGGAGAAAATCGTCCCACGTGCGTGTATATATATGCTGTACCGTAAGGGAAGAAGAAGAAGAATCGGAGGAGAGGAGGGGAGTGGACGATTAATCGGCTACGGCGAAATCGTCGATCGTCTCTTGCATCGAGCTTGAGTTATATGTCGCCTTGCGACGCAGGAAGCCTCCTCCTCTAATTCATATCTTCGACCCGGCCTTTGCCGCTGAATTTCATGAATTCATATATAAGAACGCCCGGGGCTCCCGGTCTTTGTTAATTAAGAAGTGCGAGCAAGCTGTCCCTCCCCTTTCTTTTTTTTTTTTGTTCTTTTGTCCCCTTCCCCGTACGCGCGCATTTTTCAGTGTGACGCACCGCGGCGCGTGAAAAAGCATCTTCTTTAAATAATCATTTTTCAACGAATAACCCGCGATTAATCAAATTCCTCTCTCTCTCTCTCCCCATCCGGTGAGGGAATGAATCATTGTGATTATCGGGTGAAGCGCGTCCTCGCATAAATAAAGGATGACTCGCCGAGTTATAATTGACGCTCACCTTCGAAATCCATCCCCGATATGAAATGAGAAAATGCGAACAAAAAGCAATACGTCAGAGGGTGTATTGTCTAAATATACGCGGCAATTGTTGGGTGTGCAGTTTGTTTACAGTAGTGGGTTCGAGCTCGAGGCTATTTACCACCCCGGCCACCCTTTAGAAAAACACACACAAGCCACGTCTTGGCTGATGAAAAAAAAAAAAAAAGGAGAAAGAAGACAGAGAGCAGAGAGAGAGAGAGAGAAAAGAAAAAACAAAAGTCTCACGGACGCGCTAATGATCGATCGGGTGAAAAGGCAGGCTGGCAAGCGAAGAGCAGCCAACACGGCAGCAAACAGGATAGACGGACGTGACAGAACTGGGGGAGGGGGGAGAAAAAGGCAGACTCCCGTGTTGGTGTGTACACACACACACATATTTGATATCCCCCGTAGAGGTGCTTCGGACCGCCCTGAAGTGTGTGCATGACTCTCCGATTGGGTGGGCGAGCCGATGCGTGGGTATATAGCTCTTAAGAGTTGAGTGTTGCAATGGGGCAAGAAGGGCTCCTTGTATCCCTTCGACGATGCACCTCAAACAGACACACACACATATTATACGTACAGGATGTACGATAAAAATATTTTGTGGGGACGCTCACACAGCTTCGTGGCTACCGATTTCAACGCTCACATGTATACAATTCACTTAGATATATGTAAGTACATGTGTCATTTTCTCCCTGGGTATGCGCAAACACGCACGAATCTATATATGTTATACACTATAAAAACCTCCCCTTCCTCCCGCCCGTGCCCTTAAAGTTGGTGTGCGTGTTTGTGTGTGCAGTTGAAATGAGAGACAATGAATAAGACGCGATGTATAATGCAGCCTATGTAAACACACACACACACACACATGAGGCCAAGAGGTGGCAGGGAGGAGGAGAGAAAAATATTTGCACAGGACACTCGCTCGGTCTCTGTCGCTCATTATCGGGCCGACTCTCTCGTGCACCAACAGCACATAATATATACATATGCAGCAACAAACTCAGACTCGGAGACTCTGAGAGATAAAAGAAGGAACGGGGCATCAACGGTTGTGTCCAGGTGCATGCATCTGCAGGATATATATACAGAGGGAGGGTGAACCGACGGCGATAGAGATTGATTCGACATGCATAAATTAGAGAGGACGAAGCTTTTTTTTTTTTTTTTTTTCATTGTGTGTGTGTGTTGTTGGGTATATACAGGTATACGTGAGGCTGTGCCGCGAGAATCGGGCCTCAGATTGGAGTATCGGTGGTACGGGAAGAGGGAAAAAAAAAAACGCGCGCGTATAAATTGATGACTGTAGGCAAAAGCCAAGGGGTCTATAATAATTAATCATCGCTGCTGCTCTGCATGTTATATACATATACAAGTACAGCTCGCATATATATGTATAATACGCGCGTGAGGTGCAGGTTGTGTACTTAATGCGCGCCGAGGCATCCTCGTGTCTTGTGTATTTTTTGCCCCTCGCGACCTCTTTTTCTTTCCCAACGACATCATCCAGCTCGATCGGGAAGCTCTGTGCGACGGTGGAGTCGCCGTGATCCACAAAGTACCGAATCAACGAGTCGTCCCATAGGTAAAGTTTACGAAATCGGCGAGCAAAAAAAAAAAGTGCATCTAAAAAAGTAGATGTACATATACGTTGGTCGGAGAGTGTCGGGGCAAACGGCAGCGCAGAGTCGTAAAAGTGGCCGTCGGCGCGTCGCAAGAGTGTAGGGAGGCTTTTACGAGCGGGCGATAAAAATCATTCGTCCGCGAATTTTCGCACTCGGGACAAAAGGAGGGAAGAAAGAAAGGAGACATGCGGATGTGCGTGCCTCGCGGACCAAAGTTATTTCGATGTCGGCTTAGAAAGTGTGCACCGGTCCACGGGGGAATTGACGCCCGCGAGCTTATACTATCGAGGACGTAGAAAGCCATCGCTCGTTTCTTTTCTTCCAACCGAGGAAGGAGAGTTTCTTCCGAAAATCGGCGTCGATCGCCTACCCGGGAAACCTGCCATCTCCATCGATGAGGAAAGATCGGTACACCTATACACAATCACATTTTTTCCTGCCAAATTATTTATGTTTGCGAAAATGTGTACAACATAATATAATACAAGAGCTGCGTTAGGTTGGGTTGTGCATATAGGAAACCGGTGCGAGGCAGATGGAAGTGAGAGACGAGGTATATTCAAATCGAAAGAGCCTCTTTTATTCCGAGCTCGGATTCCACCTGATGGGGATACGGAGGAAAAGCTTCTTGTACATTGGACGCGCTCGTAAAGAAGAAAAACAACGAGCAAGCATAAAAAAAAAAAAAAAAAAAAAAAGGGAGTGGGTATATACATACATAGGATGTTTTTATCGGCGTGGTCGCGAGATTGTAAAACACGCGGCCGAGAGATGCCGATTTCCAAGCTCGTCCGAAAATCAACGCGACACCGTATAAACACGCGAGCGCGTGTGAAACCAGAGCCGCGCCTCTTCATCGTCGTCGTCTCCAAGTATAATATATATATATATATATATATATATATATATATATATATATATATATATTGTACGGCACTATCTTCTCTCTCGAGTGCAGGGGAAGAGGACGACACCTACACGTGCGTAAGGTATACCTACGCGCGAGATTATCGATGTCCCGTCGAAAGATAGCCCGAGGAGGAGGAGGAGAAGAGCGAGGGATATCGAGGGTGATGTTTCCGAGCGATGCGGTTGATTTTCTCCTCTCTTCTACTCGAGCGCTGCAGCCCATCTGCCGCTTGGCTTTTTCGTTTTTGAGGCGTCTCTCTCTCTCTCTCGACTAATTGGGCGGATGGGCCCCGTGGGAAACTTTTCTCCGTGTATGTAAAGAAATACAGAGATGCGGGGAAATCGATAAAAAGCCACTCTTTTGCTCCCAGGTTTTTCCCCCAACACATGCTGGGATATTTAGACACGTCAACCATTTTTGTATGATTTACCATTTTGAAAAGGATTGTATGTGTTTACTGACGAGTCCCCCCTCGCGTTGGTGTTACAGAAGGCGCAGCCGTAGCGAGGAGGATCCTGGCGTCGTGCAGGTCAGCGAGGAGCAACAGCAGCAACAGGTGCCAACACCAGCGGACAACAACAACGAGGACGGTGACCACCGACAGCAGCAGCAGCAGCAGCAGCAGCAATTGGAGGAGGATCGGACGGTCGGTAGCGGCGGGGGTGGTGGCGAGGGAGGAGGTAGTAGCGGGGACGACGACCCGGAGGAGGTTCAAAAGAGGGTAGCCGCGGTGCAGGTGCAGGTACAGGGGATGGAGGGCGATTGGCGGGCGTATTGCGAGCACCCGCTCTCCGTCGCCACCGCGGCGATGCTCAATCTACAGCAGCAGCACCAGGTCACGGCCGTGGCTGGCCACCCGGCCGACGATCCCGCGGCCAACTACGTGTACGAGTACTACACCAAACTGCCCGACAAGGCCGCGGACGTCAAGCTCCCGCCCAGCCACGAGCTCTGGACCACGTGAGTCTTTTTTTTTTTTTTTCTTTTTTTTTCTTTTTTTACTTACAAGTTAGCGTGCACGTTGTACATGCCAGCCCTCGATGCAAATGGCAAACGCGCGCAGCTGCGGACGCGTTCACGCATCGACGATTCACGGGGACGCTAACGCCTCGTTTCCGCAAAAGCGAGCCATTTAAATTCACGCGCGACAAGCAAACTCGTTAGAGAGGTTGGAAGGCACATGGGGCGCTTATAGCCTTTCCCGACGAAGGTATACAAGATGCGGGCGTTTAAACAGCTCGACGGAGATTTCGAGGCTCGTGTACAATTTATTGTATTTTACGTTATTCCCAACAACAATCATCAACCGCTTATACATAATTTGTATACACGCGTGATGCGAGGAAAAAATCAAAATCATCCAGACAATAAACGATTGGCATTTGTCGCGCGCAACACGTACAACAGGAGATGTAAAATCTCGTGGTCTTTTCACACGCTGTATACAATGTATAACTCTGAGAAATGGCCAAAGTTTCAATAACACTCGACGACCCGACGAGTTTTTAATCACTCCGACCGCGCAGCATCTTCGCCCAAAGACGCATTGTATACGCTTACTTGGTGTAATAGTTTTTGATCATTTTCCCCTCGCCTATACATACACCTATACACGAGACCAACGGAAAATACACCGGTGAAACAACAATATTTTCCTCTATAGGGACATTTATTACAACTCACAAGTATATACAAGCTGTTATCGTATTATAACCACCGCACCAGCGCGTGTGTGTATAAATACGCGTTGTACGCACAAAGCCGTCGTTTTAATTGCGATGATTTGTCTCTGCGGGGGAAGAGACGCAAATTCACAAAGACCGAGCATCACGTGTGCATGTACACTCGAGTATGTGGCGATTAACAATGATCACACGCGTATAAGTATACACGTGGCGTTTACGAATGGCCGGCCATCAATTTTGATAACACCCGAGAGAGACGTGCCGGAATTTTTCAAATTCTCCATGCGTACGGGATCATTTTGGCTCGTTTAGCCAATAAAACGTTTGTTTCCGAAATTCGTTTGTTCTATACCAGTCGCCAGCCGAATCGTACGACCCATCGGTATTCATGCCGTCGAGCTTCTGCACACACACGGAGACACGAGGACCCCTGCTTTTTTTTTTTTTTTTGCAGCCCTCGAAACACATAACTCATCCTGCTCATCCTATTAAGCACGAGAGCGCGGCAAATAGGAAAAAAAAAAAACCGAGGGCTGCCGTACGACAGACATCGGAAGTCCAAACCCTATATACATGAGCTTATACGGCGCAGCGCGAAATCTCCTTCGCACGATAGATCGGCAGAAGATAGGCAAATAGACACATGCAGTATACATACCTAACGACGAGAGAGGGGTGCAGGCGCATAGTTGTGTATATTGTATATGTATATATACCGTCGCGAGCGTAATTGATACACACGTACACCACCTTTAACTTTTTATACCCATACACACATGTATATACATATATATATATATAAAGCTAGGGGGTGAAGCAAAGGTTTGGGGAGGCACTGACGCGTCACGTGACCTGCATGTTTCGTCTCGGGCAGGTGACAATGAAAATTAGATTAAAATCCCCTGCGATACATGCGCACAGGGACACAAAGTTTAAAACACTTTGGCATGTGTACGTAGATGAGAGGCGTGCAATCGGGAGATGCTATCGCGCGGAGATGCGACTTTTCGGAGCAAGAGAGCGTATTCACGTATACTCGTATAGATTAAAAGAGAAGCGCACCGAGATCGGCACGAGATAGAACCCTCCCTTCCACCAAATTCGTACACGCTCTCTCTCTCTCTCTCTCTCTCAATCTCGTATAAGTATATGTATGTATTTTTTTTTTTGTGCAGAGCTGGTGCACTCGGCTTTCGGATTCGTACGTTGAGGACGTTCTCAAACAGTAAATTACAAATATGCTAAGCGGCCGATATAAATCAAAAGTCCGGGGTTTCCTCCGCGGCAGCGTGATTTCCGGCCGAGAGGAGGGAGACACGTACATGTATATATATACACACGCACACACACCTCGTGGGGCGATGGCACCGCAGAGAGAAAGAGAGACCCCCATAGTACACACATAGAAAGGAAGCTACCGAACGGCCCTGTTGTATATATAGTTTGCAAACCGAGCAAATGGACCGGAAGGCTCAGCCCTCGCCTCTTTTTCTTTCCTATAGGATATACCTTCTGTTCTCCATGCATGCGTAATGTGTGTATAATGGGTGCCCCCGACGTACCCGTACATCGCTCTCGTTATTATTATTGTACCTGTGTACTTACGGCATATACATCGCGACCGAGCAATTGCATCATGAGAAAAATTACCGGCATCACATTCGGCTGGGGGCAAAGGGGTTCGTATTTTCTCCGATACTAAATTCTCAAGTTCGCGCCGATCTGCTGCAGAGGAGTAGATAAACAAACGAACAACGGCGCGTTAACCAGCTTAGAGACAATTCCCCCCTCCTCCTCCCCTTGGTGGAGTTTGTTTAACGTAGGGGTGCACGCGGGTGGGTGTGCTTTTGCTCTCCAAAGTGTATATAACATAATAAGAGAGGCTGCAAAATGGAAGATTCGCAGCAGGAGTAATCACTCACTCGGCACTTGGTTTTACGAGCTTCGCTTTACGATCCATTTCGTGATGGGGGGAGGCAGGAAACATATACCGCGTACGACTTCGTAAATCCAATGTCGCTTCGTTACGGGGAGGTATAAGCGGGTAGGAGGCGCCGTATTGTGTCATTCCACCGTTTTTTATACACCTCTCTCTCTCTTTTTTTTTTTTTTTTAAGGGAGGGCTCAGTTTATTTTTAACGTTATGTGCGATACGAGCACTTGCTCGGCTTTTACTCGTACCTGATGCGTATTTTCGAATCGCCCAGCCCCGTGTTCTGGATACAAATTTACACAATAGAAAGTTATTCGCGCTACGATAATTCATGCGTGAGTTGGGTTGGACTTTTTTTTTTTTGTTTTTCTCTTTTTCTTTTTCGTCGTACTGGATTTTAACTGACATTGTTATACACGTCACGTGTTTCGCGTGTGCGTATACCTGTTACGTGTACCGCAATATTTAGGAATCGTTCCTTTCTTGAATGGCATAGGAATAAGTGGGACCTAGAAAATTTCGCGACATCTGGAGTAACAGAGGGTATTGTTTCGCAGTTTCTTTTTTTGCGGAGGGGGAGGTGAAAACGTATTTTTGCTTTGCATATCACCAGCATCTTATTTTGAATCGTTACCGTTAAGACTGCGGTCAGTTCAGTTGGCTGAATGCAAGTCTTGGTACTTACCCTTCACGTATTGACATTAACCGACTGACAATTACGTCAATTTAACTCGTTTTTTAAGTAATCAACTCACGAAACACTCATTCATGCGTACAAGCCAAGTTAAATTTTTAAAACGATTTTTTTATTTGCCCGTTATACCTAACTATACATATTACGGTTTTGAAGCCAGATATGTGTGTATTACAAGATTCGAATAATGTATATAAACATATTTAACCCAAAGGTTGTTGTGTATATATATCATTCGACAAGTAGTATTGTGAGTATACAGGTTTTCGCACACTCATGGATAATTATACTTATAAACATAAACCATAGATGAAAATTTGTACGACAACCAATACGAAGCCGTTTGATTGAAAACATCGAAAACGCCACTATCCAATTAATTTTCATTGTAAAGATGCAAAAGAATTTTCCAAACGTCAAAACACATGTAACACGCGCCTTGTGCCTATACAGCTGTACGTTTAGAAAAGCCCAATCTAATCCTTGCAAACGCGATTTCCTCGTACCGGTTTTACTTATGTAGCACCTATAAGTAAGTATATCTTGGGTGCTTCGTCGACATTTGAATGCGTAATGGGTCAAAAGTCAAAACGACCTGCTCCTCGTCCCGAATGACTCGCCTCTATGTACCACATCTGCGGTGCACGCATACACAAATGCGTACCCGCGTAAGTATATACACACGCACGCGATATTTATTATCAGCGATCTCGCGTCACGTCGTAAAGAGCCGCGACTACTTACTTGCCCGGCCGCTCGTACGATAGCACGGCGGTAGCTCTTTGCATCCAGCCGGGCATTCGAGGCACGTATAACACACGCGCGCGACTACAAAGGTAGAGAGAGGATATATATATCCCGGGGTATATATATATACATATATACGCATGCGGCTTTGCCTTTTGTTGTCGCAATAACCATAATTCGTATACTCTAGTTGCGGGTACGCGTACTATTATATTAAGTGCTCGCGCGGCCGTTGCAATAAAGACCCCGTACGCAATACGTGACGACGCGCATTACGCACGAGAGATGTGCACGGGGCTCTTATTCCGCGAACGGCGCGTGGCTGCTTGTAACAATAATACACCGCGCTTGTCTTTTTTTCTCCCGCGTTATCTCCTTTTTGCTTTCGGCATAGCTTCCCGGAAGGGCACCCGCGTGTGACACGACCCCCCCTGGCTCGGCCGCGGTGCTATTTATTAGGGCTCGCTTTCGGGACTTGCTGTACACACACATTTTTTGTTTTCCCACGCAACACCTTTGCCCATTTCGCGCTTATCTTAACCTACGCTTGTATATTTGCAAAATGAGCCGGATAAACTTGTCTCCCCCCACCCCCCGGGACTACTGTTTCGCACGATCTTTTCTGGTACCTCTTTTCTTCAGTTTTCAAAGCAAGTACCATTACGAGCCCGACCTCGGTTAATTAAACAGTCACGAATCATCCCGGAGTCTCGGCGAACCTCCTCCGGACGTCATACTTACTGTTGCGGTGTATTTTTTTGAGCACTGCACGTCGCGCGTTAGCAATTAGGCTCTCCCTGGGTCGCCCCGAAAAAAAAAAAAAAAAAAAAAAAGAGAGAGAGGTATTATATCCGGTTTTAGAAATCGCCCACCGGTTTTCACCTGTGACTCCGCGTGGCTTTGGTGTTATTACGGGGAGGTCACGCGCGGCTGCCGAGCGGGTTAGACGAGCTTTTGCCGGCTATATAGGCGCGCCGACCCCGAAAACTCCACATCTCCTGCTTCGTATACACATGTTTGTACCGTACGGGCAAGTCGCGATGACAACTTTTTTCTTTCTTTCTCCTTCGCGTGCACTTGCACTTGCTTCGTACACGGGGCTAATATATTGCGAGAGAGAGAAATAAAAGAAAAAAAAACAAGAGGCTATTTTTATCCGCGACATTTGCATTTTCACACTTGTCGCATGTACATAGGCATCTACGTTACATTATATTATAGAGAAGGGACATTGTGAACGCGGTATAGTTTGTGATTTTAATCAAGAGCTCGGCGACTCGCGATTTCTGTGCAAATTCACGGCTAGCTCCCTGAATGTTAAATCATCAGATTTTTATCGCTCGTATACTTGTACCAGTGCCGGAGTTGGGAATAAGGCAAAGTTGAAAAGCAAGGGGACTATGTCATATTTTTCGGAAACTCCTTGAAATTCATATTCGGAATTTGCGTGCCGCAAATACACAAATGTACACGTACATGCTTGTCGTAGAGTTTTTTTTTCCGTCTGAAGTATATAAAAAGGAAGAAATGGCTCCGTAGCTTGGAGTGGAATAATCAGCGATATGCGTATAATTTTGATAAGGCAATATAAAAGCGCGCGTCGACGACCTCCAAACCTCCCCTGTGGGCGCTCGTCTTCATTTTCTTTGCGCACGAGTGTTTTGCGTCATGGAAGTGGAGTCGCGAGATGCGAGTTTCGACTTTTGCTTTAGCTGTTATCATCGGGGTTTTTACGAGGTACGGACGCAAGAGAAATTGGAAAAAATAAAAATATACACCATATGGAACAATGCGGGCGATCAACATTTACCACGTGATTTTTTTTTTTATAAGACATACAGCTAAATTTGTTGTAAAATCAAAGGTGGAAAGTTTACCAGCACCGCACAGGGAGCAATAAAACCCAGCCCTGTCTTCAACTCCATATATATATATGCACACACAATTCCTACATGAGTATATACTCTGCATAAAAATAAGTATATACGTGTATTTGTGCACACGCGAGAGATATCGTACGGAGGGAAAAAAAAGAGGCATGCCTGCAAAGCACCGTCGACTGGTGTGACGCTCGGGGTGTGCACACTGTACACGTGAAGTAGTTAACATGTTATATTTAGCATGATAATGCGCGTCCACAATGCCCGCACCCTTATAAACTGCCAACGCTTCTTCTCCACTACTCCTTTTTTTTTTTTTTTTTTTTTCCTCTCTTCACGAGAGCGCCCGTGTATACACCCCACGGTCAGATGCTCCCGTACAATGAGCCGTGCCGAGTCGCCTCCCTACCTCCCGATACCCGATCTCTCTCGTATAATCCACGTATCGGCGCGCAGTGTATATACCAGCGCGCCTCGAGAGCACCTGCATTAGAATCAGCGCGAGGTTGTGCACGCACACCCAAGTCCCGAAGAGGGAGGTTTCGCGCGAGCGCGCCTCTCCTCCGATGAATACTCGAGAGAGAGAGGGACGGAAATTTGTATATATATGTGAGAGCCGGGGGCTATGGGCCCTCATGAATTCGGCTTAAACGAAATGGATCCAAGCGAGTTGTCTGTACGTGCCGCTCTTCCTCCTTGCCTCGGGGCGCCTATGTTCTCCGATTCTCTCTCGATTCCTACATAATATAATGCAATGCTAATCCGCGATATGTACGTGACGTTACCGGCGATACCTACCCCCCCGGTGTTGAGGAGCACTCTACGCGCGTGTGAACGGCCGCTGCAGCGGAAAAAGCCAACTCTTATGTAATCATTGTTGTTACGGTATACCTATATACTCCCCGATGGGCTGCAGAGGGCTCTCGTTTGGATTTGCGAGGAAGGGGGGGGGGGAAATGCATATCCATCACGGATTTGGCGCATGATTTATTTATCGGCCGGCAAGGGGGTATAATATATATATATTATAGGTTTTCCGACACTTTTGCCTCATGTGAACCAACCGAGCCTCCGTACGCGATACTATATGTACGCGCGCACGAAATAAATTATACTTGTACTTGGAGGGTGGGGTACGCATAGGTATTGTTAATTTTACAGTTTCATAACGAGATGCAGTTTTAACGCGACGAGTATACACTATGTGTGATTGTGTTGGGCGTACCGGGTGACGACATCACATCGCGAAAGGAGCTCTAGGTGATAATATGTAAATAACAAGAATCGTTGATTCGCGCAGGGGCGTGATGGGACAAAAGCTGCTGGTGCAGGAGGCGCCGGGTGCGACGGGCCGAGTACTGGAGACAGGCGCCGAGGGCTCAGGCGGCGAGCTCCACCACTTTCTCCACCAGTACAACAACCAACAGTCGCACAGTCCGGGCCAAGGGTTGCAGGGTGGCGGCGGTGGTGGTTTGCCCCTCGCGCTTAGTCCCCAGTCCCAGCAGGCGGCCATTGCGGGGGTAAAGCGGGAACCCGAGGACCTCAGCTCGTCCAGGGGCGGACAACCCGCCAAACGGCACAAACCGAACGCCCAGCCCGACAGTCCCACGCCACCGGGGATGTACCACCACCAGCACCACCAGCTACAGGTAAGGGACATTATCTGCTATGGTAAAAAATATTGTACGTACACATGAAAAGAGGTGTTTAACTTTGTTTGTTTGTTCGTCACAGTACGGCAGCCCGTACGATCCGTACGGGTCGTGTAGTCCGCGGCTGCAGACGACGTACGGCACAGGGGGCACGGCGGGCAACGGGGCTCCGGGCTCGAACGGCTCGGCGGGCATGCACCAGGAGGCGACGGCCGTATACGTGACGAACGACGCGCTTCCGCCCCTAGTGTCATCGGGCACCACGTCACTGTCCACGTCGACCCCCTCGTACACGAGGTACGAGGTGGTGCCGAGCTCGTACACGACCACCCACGCCATACGATCGGCATCGAGCAACAACAACAACAACAACAACAACAACAATAACAACAACAACAACAACAATAAGGTGCTCACCGTGGACCTGCCCAGTCCGGACTCGGGGATCGGCGCGGACGCCGTCACGCCCAGGCAGGACCACCATCAGCCCACGGCGCTCCACCAGGTTTGTCTCACTATTTTCTTTTGTTTTTTGTTTTTTTTTTTTTTTTTTTTTTTTTTTTGAATTTCGTTTTTGCTGTACCGCAACAAAATACTTGCACTCCAAGGCAGATGTTCTTCTGCCAAAACTATATGGTGTATCTATTTTTCACCCAAGTGCTAATTTTGTACCGAAATTCGAGGGTACGCCCATGTTTGTTCTTCATGGGCGTTGTTTTACAAGCGATTGGTAAATAGACGTCTGGTGCAGTAGCGACGGGTGTATGCGAAAGTCACGCGGCTGCTATATTGTGCACGTTGGCGCGCGCCGACGGACCGATTAGTACAGGGTCCAGGCGTTTTCTTGCTACCTCCGTATATATATATATATATATATATATATATATATATATATATATATATATATATATATATATATATATATATATACATACACTTGTATACGTGTGGCATCGATCTCGATCGGCGCTCGGGAGATACGAGGCCCGATAATGCACGAGTCGCGCCACAAGGACCCACGCTCGGCTGCGCGACGGAAGCCGATCACTTTTTTTTTTTTTTTTATGCACTTATCGGACGCGGATGTGCTTGATTGCTTAATTTTCGCAAATGGCTCTGCACTTTGAGTACACGAGGGGACGGGTGATCCATGGCCAAGGTGTCCTTGCCCGGTAGTTTCGAGGGAATTTTAAAAGGAAAATTCACGATTTATCGACGCTCTTTTTCTCTTTGGCCCTTCGCATTCTGCCTTTTTTGTTTTGTACAGACATGGACGAGGTGCAACACGTGTTCTCTCTTATACACATGAAAAAGTGCATTATATTTATGGACAAGCACTTTTTGTTTTTTTCATTCATCGATTAATGCACTCGCCTCGGATTCCCGTATAAATCAGTTTAACGCTCGTATTATACGAAGCGCGAAGGTGCAGGCGCGCAGTTTTCGCCGGTAAAATTAGAATATTCCATTTCGCCAAAGCGCATCTCACAACCGCACGCCGTTTGAATTTCAATGAGATTATCCCTATAGCTATATGTAAATTATCGTCCATCGTGTATCCCCGTATATCTGCAAATCACCCGCGAGACGCGACCATTTTCACCGTACACGCCGGCCGAGATATCATCTTTAATTTGAATCGGTAATTTGATTCCAGCCACTTGTACCCTTTTTTTTTTTCTTACCCGCCACTCGCATTCCTGACTCTTTGTCATGCGTACACGACGTCGCGTGTCATTTGAGAATTTTTGTTTTTTTCTGTTTTTTGGCAATACACATACATGTATATGTATAACGTTTCCCTGTACGACCATTATAAAATATGGTGTGCGCCGTTCGTGCGAAACGGGTGTTTGTCAAAAAGGAATCAGCCGCGCGATCGGCGTTAAATGTACGCAGCGACAATCAACGCGGTCATTTGTCGGGGTGTCCATTGTAATGTTCATTTGGGCGGAGGAATGAAAAAAAAAAAAAAAAAAAAAAAAACATAGATACACGATATAGCGATGGAAAACGGTTGATTGGAGCCTACGTTGTGTGTATGTTTGCAGTCGTCGTTCGACTACACGGAGCTGTGCTCGGGCGGGCCGGGCTCGGGAGGCACGGTGGTCATGGAGGGTGGCAACGGGGGTGCAGTGATCCACCATCCACCGCTCCAGTTGCAGCTGCAGGGACACGGGGCGGGCACGGGGACGCAGACGGTGCAGCGACCGGGCAGTGGACTCGTGGCCGCGGGAGCCACCACGCCCAACTCCAACCAGCCGAGGTCGCGGCCCTGGCACGACTTTGGCAGGCAAAACGACGCCGACAAGATTCAGATACCAAAACTGTGAGTATATTTGTGTTGTTTACCCTCCCGCGTCCACCTCCTCGGGAAGGTGAGTGACAGGCGAGATATCTCGTACCGATTATACGAGGTACAAATGACTCGGGTTTGTTTCGCTCGTTTTTGCCGGAATCGCTTATCTCGATGCTCGATTTTCGACCCGTTTGGTATACTCGACACGTTCGGGGTTCCTATTGAGGAAAAAAAAAAAAAAAAAAAAAAAAAAAAAAAAAAAAAAAAAAAATTCACCAGTCGTACGGTGATTTTAAAAAACGGCCATACGCACCGCACAAATATGTTGTAATATCTCGCCATTACGCAAATCGCCCGAAAAAGCACCTCTGCGTTTGATATGTGAAATGGCGTGTGTAAAGAAAATTAATTCGACAAAAACAAGAAAATAATAGTTCGGTATCGATAAACGGGCCGGCGGCGCCCTCGAGACGCTAGACGTAATACCAACATCGTCCAAGAATTTCACTACCGCGAGACGGTGATTTTTCGTTGTCCAACATCGGAACCGGCAATACGCCACTGCATGTTTTTCCTTCACAAATTCCAAACTAAAGACGATGGAACCAGATCGCTCGCGCTCCCATATATACACCGTCGTCATGTATAATTACACGCAAATGAGCGCCGGTTGTACGTACCATCAAACCCCGGGAGATCGCGATAAGCCGGGAAATCCAAGCCGATCTCCCCGCAAATCGAGCGTGTACCCGTTTAATATACACACATAGTTTTTCCGCAATCTCCGGCAATCTCAAAATGGAAACAAAAGGCCTTTTAAAACGAAAAACCCGAGGAGCCCGAGGCGCGCATCTCGCGGATTCAATTTTTAACGCCTTCTTTTTCCCCCCCGGGACGTCGTAATCCGCGCGAGCAACAAAAGGAGGAGGCCGATTCGATTAAAGTCTCTCTTATACGCACGGCCCGCGACACGTGAAATCGCGCGGAGTATATATATAATTATATACGCAAGCGGATTTGCATACACGCGCTGCACCTACCTTACAAATACACGTATACAGCGAAATAACGTTGCAATAAAGCGGAAAAGGTAGGCGGGACGCAGGGCGTTCACCCGCGGTATTGTCGAGTGCACTTATCGCGGGTACGTATATATATGCTCCCTTTCTCGGTCTGCGCGTGTATCTCTTATTTTTGTGTCGCGGAAGGGCCACGTGGATGGGAGATACGGAAGTTCGCGCGTATAATCTACTCACCCGTGACTTATCTGTTCCGTGGCGCTCGGCGTCCACTCGTGCTCTTTTCGTTTTGGGGGGCGCGGCGTAATATTGCTCGATTAAAAAGACGTTTCCTCGTTTCGCATCCGCGTGTGTGTACGAGGGGAGCGTCTCGGAGTTATCAATGATATTTGTCACGCTCGACGCGGATGGGATTTCGCGCGTATCAACTTGTGGCGCAATGAACACGTTATACATATGAATGTAATGAATTTGTTGGGCTTGGGGATTTACGGCTACGATAAGCTAAGTAAAGCGGCGCGGGTACTTAACGTCTTCGTCGCGGTTGCCGGTGATAGAGACGTCCGCTTCCTTTGGGGATGACGAAAAAAAAAAAAAAAAAAAAGAATCATATACTTGCGCGTTGATTTGTCGTTTTTTTTTTCGTTTCGAGACCTTTAGATAAGCAAACTACCCGTGGCTGACGCAATCGGGGAAATATGAAGGCATCTGTATCGGGGGAAGAGCGATAATTTACCTTTTAGACCGAAAACAAGACAATCTCGTCTCTCGGGTCTATGAATAATAATACGTGAGTAAAGTGCCCGGGAGCCGCATTTATTTACCCGCTCGGTTGGATCGGGTGCGATAAATTGTCGCCAAGTACACTAATTATTCGAGAAAAAGGGCTTAATGGGTGCCATTTCGATTGTTGGTTGAAAAAGGCTGATCTGATTCAAAAGGTATAGACAAAGACTTGTAATCCAACAATTGTTTTACCTTTTTTAACTCTCGTAGATGTCATCTTTTAATAAAAGGTGAAAGTGTTAATTCTACGAGAGCATAAAAGCAAAGTTACTTGATACTGATGCTTTTCAGAAAATCAAATATTTTACCTGTACCAGTATTAAATTGAAAAAAAAAAAAAAAAAAAAACGCTAACACCAATAATCGAAAAGCTTCAAATTGAGATGGTGCCTTTTTTAGCACCGAGGCATCTCGTGCAGGTATAGCATAGTTCCGGGCGCAGTCCGACGCGTTTCTTTCTTTTTTTTTGTATCCCCTTCGTCCCTCGGGTGAAAACTACGATTTTCGACCGGCTTTCATTCCTCCCGGGAGCGGAGAGATCCGACCCGCCTGAATAAAACATGCCGTCCCGCGAGTACCTTTGGTGCGAGCGAGCCGATACATCGGGTCAAAAAAGCGCGACCGATCGGCGGAATGTCGAACGTCCTTAAAAACAGATGATAATTGCTCGCGTCGCAGAGGATATATACGCGCGTTGTCGTACATCTCCGCGGTATAAGGAGGAAGAAAAAAAAAAAAAAAAACTCGAGCACACGCGCAAAAAGGGAACATAGGCGCGGGACTTTCTTTTCAACTTTTTCAATGGCATACGCCCCAGCGTCCGTATGTACGTGTATTGTATGCTCCTCGCGTCTCCTTCACCTATTAACGACGATCCGTCGATTTCTCGATCGGCGCAAAAATGCGCGCAGTAGACGCGAAAGTCATTAACGAACCCCGGCGCGCTTTCTTTCTCCGCGTTTTTTTTTTTTTTTTTTTTCTTCTCATTCCCCCCTTTAATGGCTCTCGATTTTAATCGCCACCTCTTTCTCGGCCAACCCTCGGCGCACCAGCTACCTGGCCTACGGCTTCAAGTACCACCTGGAGTCGCCCATAAGCACCTCGCAGCGGCGCGAGGACGACAGGATAACCTACATCAACAAGGGCCAGTTTTACGGCATCACCCTCGACTACGTGCCCGACCCGGACAAGCCTCTCCTCAAATCGGGCCAGACCGTCAAGGTAAGCATTTTCATGCCTCTTTTTTCCCCTCGGAATATTTATCTTGTCCATAGAAGAAAAAAAAAAAGTAGAGCTGACGTCTTCCGCTATGTGTAAGAGAAGCTGGCTTTTTCTCCCGCGACACCAGCTCCCATGTGAGACCATGTGCAGCACATATTATACACACGGTTGTTGTGCCGATCAAGCGATGCCCTCGGGCACCGTCTCTTTAATTGTACTTTATTTTTCTTACTTTTCTACACGCTTGTACACCCGACTCCTTAACGGTCGTACATAATTTGTGATTAGAAATCCTCGGGCTTTAATTGATGGTCGATACGTTGTTGTGTTTACGGTTGCCGAAAGGTGATTTGCGATCATCTTCGAATCGACGTTAATTAGCCGCGTGTACGGGGAGTATTTGAGCTGTTACTGTAAACAATTTTGTTCCGATTGCCACTGGTACACATAACTTATTGACATTGCTCTGATTTACTCTAATTTCAACCCTAAAGTGATACATCTCAGGTTCGGACCATATAAAGTCGGTGGGACATTTTTCTTTTAATAATCAAGAATGTTAGTTTTAGAAAAATTTGAGATAGGTTAGCAGGTGACGCTCGTTTGGTCAGGTATATTGAGTTTGGCAAAAAGCTCGAAGCTTCTCCGAGGCGAGATTCAATGAAACGATCAAGAAGAAAGTCCGCGCTTGCGTAATGACTAATCTACGATGAAAATATTTAGCAATCAGCCGGTGTTTTTTTTTTTTTTTGTGCCCATCATCGCTGCCGTTTGAGTTTTCTCTCGGACGGACTCTCCATCCCAACGATTAAAATGGCCCCCCTCGGTCTTTTTGCCCCGTGCTGCTATACATACCAGGACATCAAGGGGAAAACTCGGCGGGCGTAACATTTCGTACATATAAGCGAGAAAAGGCAGATAGATCTCTTGTGGGGGGGGGGGCATTTATATAGAAAATACGGCGCAAGGGGGAGAGAAACCGGTGGAATGAGGTCGTTTGTTCTCGCAGTCGGGTGTCGTACGGTAGCGAGCGACTTTAATTGGCGGCTAAATGGCGCACCGTTAGCTATTTCCATTGCGATAAAGCTCGCGCGCGACATTTTTTCTCCTACCCCCCCCCCCCCGATTATACGAGTTTGCTGTACGCCGAGCAGCTTTCTTCGACTTTTACACGTATATTTATATGCTATACTTACTACCATGCACTATTATATATCGTACGAGTGCCGGCATTTCTTCCGCTGTTGCGTTATATCACCTTTTCGCGTGTGTATTGTGAGAGGAGGAGGACGGGGAGGAAAATTTCTTGAGCTTTGCCGTGTAGCGACGCCGGATGCGAGAGTTTCACTTTGCGCCTTCGAGGCGACGAGAGAGAGACGAAATTTCGAGGAAAGAAAAAAAAAAAAAAAAAAAAAACAGCTTGTTTTTACGCGATCGGAGAAAGAAGACGTGATTATCGATCGACGCGCCGTTGACGTTTTTTTTTTTGTTTTTCGGAGCGCTTTTAATTGGGATGATGCTGCGCCTTCATCCGTACGTGTAGTATCGGCTCGGCTTTCGAAAAGGCGACGTTGACGCTATTATATGTGCGTCTAACATAAAAAAAAAATTTGTTCTCTCGATGTACAGGATCCGCACTTGAAATTCACAGCCGCACCTTTTCATGCGGATACACGCCGTATGAGTACCATTTAATACACAGCACCGTTTGCCAAAGATAATTTTTCCCAATCTCCGTTCGGCAAACCATCAAATCGAATGTACTCGATATTTATATATACAACTTCATTTCGTATTATCATCACCGACTAGCACCGCGATATCTCTCTCTGTGCTGCCTACACGGGCCTGACGTAATAGGTATACGTTTTACTTTGCTCAACACACGCGCGAGGACTTTCTTTTTCAACCGGACGATTGAAATACCATCAGAAACATCATCCCGATTTTTTTGCCATTTAGGAACTCGGACGACATCCGCAAGCGCATCGATTCTCCGAAAGGGCGCGTATACAGGGTACACGTTCGGCATAGGTATCTTACATGTAATGTTTAGCACCCCAAGGGGGGGGGGCCCATTCACCCGAATCCGAAAAAAAGCTATCTCTTACTGCATAATACATATGGTGTATACCCTACTGCTATAAATATACGAGTAATAAGAGGTAATACGACGTAGTCGTAATCGTCATGCCGTGCACTTAACGGGCCCCCCGTGCTCTCTCGCCTATGTACCTATACACCTATATGTATATATATACGTTTTGCAGGACGGATTCGCGCGTATCGCGTTGCCCGCGTGTTTAAGTATATAGATACGCGATACCCCGGGCTAGCTGGCCAGTGAGCAAGGATGTCACCGCGAGAACCCGCGTATACATACATATATATATATATGTGTACCCGGGCGAGCGAGAATCTGTGTATATATATATACTTCCTGGCTCGGTGTTGCGTTGGATATATACACGCATCGTATGTATATGTAATATGCTTCTTGCGTACAACAGTTGTACTGTAAGCGGAAAAAGTCACGGCGTCGGTGCTTTCGGGTTTATGTATTGCCGCAGATAAGAGCTCCGGTGCAATGTAACCCCTGCTTACTTATATCGTGTGTAAGTACACCTATGGCTGGCGAAAATCTCGGCCAGGTTACGGGGTGTACACAGTTTGGACACGCGTCGCTCGATGCTAAAAATAACGATGATTTATGATGCTTTTTCGAGGATGAAACTTTCTCTCCCCCCCATTTCTTATCGCCTCGATATATAAGGGGATGGGGTTTCCATGACAAGTACGTACAGTTGCAGTCAGAATAAGAGAGAGAGAGAGAGAGAGAGACGACGATATCGATGAAAAATCAATGATGTATATACCTACGAAAAAAAAGAAAAAGCTCTAAATATATATTATTTACTTGTCGTTTCATGTGCGTGCGGCAGAGCGTGGTTATGCTGATGTTCCGCGAGGAGAAGAGCCCGGAAGACGAGATCAAGGCGTGGCAGTTCTGGCACGGCAGGCAACACTCCGTCAAGCAGCGGATACTCGACGCAGGTAAGAGGAGAGCCCCGCGACGAGGAGGAGGAACGAGACGGGAAGAGAGATGAAATCACACGCGCGCGCGACCACTTTTTTTTCTTTTTTTTTTTTTTTTTTACATATATACCTGTACACGTTAATGCGTATATGTATGTATATTTATTGTATACGTGTCTCGGCGCGGAGACTCTGCATATTATTTCCGGAGGTGTATATAATGAAATGCACACGGGAGGGAAAGCTCATTGTGCACACAAACGGACGGACATGTGCATTAACGGACTCTCTTTTCTCAGCGCGTTGCGTAATTTATTTAATAATAATGCGCCATCATTAATCCCATGATCGTTTTCTCTCTCGTTCGCTGATGTCGTTTGCCCTCCCGCCCCGTGTTACCTCGCACTTGTGCGTCGTTACTGGGCCGATGCTCGATCTATTGAACTCATGCACACGCAGCTACGTGAGTATAATCTATATGGCACGTTGTTTTAGGCTGCCTTGGTAAGATCGATGTTGTTGTTGTTGTTGTTGTGTCTCGTGTTTTTTAACCATTTTGTTTTACATCTCTTGTTCATTTCATTCGTCACTATAGTCTTAGATGTACTATTATTACTATTATTTTTAATTGCCATGTACATGTACCCCAGATAGTAAAGCATCCGTTATGTATACACATAATCATTATTTTGTCCATACATGCACAATGTTTCATTCTATACATTGTGTTCGTGTAATATGTCATAATTATTATATACTAGATTTTTTTATGTTGGCACCCTTCTCCCCCTATACATACATTTTTTACTATTTTAATTTGATTGCAATAGAATACCTACGCGTAGTAATGATATAAAAAAAAAACGAGGGACAAAGATTAAAAGCTGCCTTATTTGCAGACACGAAAAACAGCGTGGGTCTAGTGGGCTGCATCGAAGAGGTGGCGCACAACGCGATCGCCGTTTATTGGAACCCGCTCGAGTCGTCGGCCAAGGTGAGAGAGAAAAATGTCCCTATATGCATGTTACGTTGTTCTACTTCCCAAAAGGGCACTTGTGTTCATTTGCCGCTTGAATTTCCTGATTACAGATCAACGTGGCCGTGCAGTGTCTCAGCACGGATTTTTCGAGTCAAAAGGGAGTCAAAGGTCTACCCTTGCACATACAGATCGACACGTACGAGGAGCCGCCACCCCACACGCACACCTACACGCCACCCTCCCATCGGGGCTACTGCCAAATCAAAGTTTTCTGCGATAAGGTGAGTCATCGCTGTACAGCTTTATACGGTATCAATTTTTTTCTCCTCCGTTTTTTCGATCAAACAGTACTGATATTGTTACGATTTATGCCTAGATGTATTTTTACATTATCACTAAGCCCGAAATCACGGAGCAGGTTATCCGAAAAATATGAATTTTAAATAATATCAACTCGACGCAAAGGTCCAATAAATAATTAGAAAATTATATAAGTCACGAAGGGGCAGCCATAATTTATCCGTGTATTTTTTCATCGAGGGGTTATCGCCGCCGCGTTGTACAAAAGCCGATGATAAATTACAATATACGCGCGCAGGGGATAAATGGTAACGTGTATAAATGTGCGCTAAACACAATGTAAGATTAAATGCCGCGGAAAGATACAACGTACGGTGTGTAGTAATGATGATGATGATGATAATAATAATAATAATAATAATAACGACAGCAAAGGTGGTCGGTGCTATCGCGGTAATTAATCGCGAAAATTACATAACTGCGCGGATAAGCGTTCGGCACCGTATTCCAATGGCCAAAGTGGCGCATATATATACATGTACCTACACGCGCGAAATTATTGCAATCGATTGGTCGATCGAGGCAAGAAACGAATTTTTTTTTTTTTTTTGTTAATTTTCATGCCCGTTTCCAGGGAGCCGAGAGAAAGACGCGCGACGAGGAGAGACGGGCGCAGAAGCGGAAGATGGCAGCTACGGGCCGCAAAAAGCTGGACGAGCTTTACCACGCGGTCACGGAGCGCAGCGAGTTCTACACGATGGCCGACCTGCACAAGCCACCCGTGCTATTCTCCCCCCCGGCCGAGCACTCCATCGACAAGGTAAACCCTCGATTTTTAGCACTATACCTGCTATATATCTGTGATTATGCACGATTTTGGTTCCCATGTATTTCCGTACACGTATGAACTCAAAGAGATTGCGTTTGAACTTTTGGGAAAGGAGTAATAAAAAGCACTACGGTCTCGGTTTCGCCGCTTTCAATTATTTTTCAATTAAAACGAAACACGTGGAATCCACGATGCCCTGCTCTCTCCATACGCCAATGCCCCTCAACTAAAATTTACAATCATGTGTTATTAACACACGCAAGCACAACTGGACAAATGTAACCTGGAGCCGAGCATATAGGAGCAATCGATTTTATTATCATGTAAAACGCGCCTTCGCTTGAACGCTTTTCTTCGTCACAGACTATAGTGCGTAATTGATTTTCAATGACTCGTTTAAAAAAAAAACAAAAAAAAAAAAGATAGAAAACAAAGTCGCAATGACATTTGTATTCAAATTGCAGATTGTTTGCACGATGCATCGTACAACATGCCGTTCTCGACGCTTTGAAAAAAAAAAAAAAAAAAAAGAAAATACGGATTTTATTATTTCCTCTCCAGCAAATCTCTACCCGACTGCGACTCGTAATGCCTTTTGATTCAATAAACGCGCGGGGCTTAATCTCATCTGAATACTCTCGAGTGATTGAATTCAATATTGCAAAGATTGCAACGATCGCCGCTGGCCGCCACCGCGCGCTATCTCAATTTATGCAATGGAAAGAAAAAGCGCCACACTTGGACTATATATATAACCTTTGGCGGTATCTTTTCTTTTTTTTCCCCTTCCTATGAAATATTTTCATCGACTACCGACTCGACTCGAGAGTAAAAAAATCACCCACACCCAGAATAGATTATATTCAGTTGTTGCGCATTATATCCAATGGCAGTTGTATATATGGTAGCAAAATCAAAAAATCTCGGTGCGCTTGCAAAGCAAAACCACAATGCATATACCCATCCACATATTGATGTAGAGTATACCAATGAACGAAGAAACGAAAAAAAAAAATGTTGCAGTTCTCGACGATGGAGTTGTCGGGCTTCTACGGGGGCGGTGGGGGCGGCGGTGGCAACAACGGCGGGGGCGAGACGGACAGCTCGTCCCTGAGCAACGGCGAGGCGGGGGGCCTGAAGGCCGGGGGCAGCCCGTACGGGCAGTCGGCCAACAACCGGGCGAGCTTGCCCGCCCTCAAGTTCCACAATCACTTTCCGCCCGACAACCTCGGCTCGATGCACGACAGCGTCAAGAAGGACTCGTTGCTGATGCAGGTCCAGGAGCTGCAGGGCACGGTGCTCCAGGGGGTGCAGCCGGGACTGGGGCCGGGACAGCTCGTTGGATCGACTCTGGGGAACCGGCTGCACATGCAGCCCCACATGAGGACCGACGCCGAGGAGAGGGTCATGCTTTACGTGAGGCAAGAGTCCGAGGACGTTTACACGCCCCTGCACGTCACGCCGCCCACTGTCCAGGGACTACTCAACGCTGTAAGGACTACTATTGTATACCATTGTTGATGCTTTTTTTTTTTTTTTTTTTTTTTTCTCTCTGTTAACGCACACGTGTTGGACTATACATGTTTCACGTTTCATTGTTTTTGTCTCTTTAACTGTCTTTTACTTTTGTCAGGTTGATCAAACTTAAGGCCTCGACTTTTCTCTTTGACAGCAGTTTACTTTTACCTTCTTACTTGATTACAATCATTTCGTCATTTATCAATCATGTTCTTTTGATGATTTCTCATTACAAAAAAAAAAAAAAAAAAAAATGTAATAGCTTGTAAAAAGTCATAAAGGAAACTGCTTAATGTATTCTGCACAGGGAACTTCAGGGCCTTATATCGGAGTCTGATGTATATATACTCTTCAGTCTCTCAGCGCAGAACGTTTAGGTAATTTTCCTTTATGATTTTCTTACAGACACACCTACTTACCATTGTCTCAATAAATTAACACATTTTTTTTTTTTTTTTTTTTTCCACCTTTACGTCAATACTAAACACTTTTTTTTTATATACAAGTATACGTATATTATAATAGGTAACGTAGAACTTTTACGTACACTCTGTAATATTGGTTAACTTAATTTTGTATGCAAAAAATACAAGTCATCTGAAATGTGAGAAAGCGATAGTAAAAGTAATATAACCATAATATATTGTGCATGTGGTCCTGCTGATCCGCGCCGGAAACCCAGTCGCGCAGCGATAATAATGTATTAATAATCTAACAATCGGCTCGTATATATTTACATGTATATGTTGCTAATCGATTAATACACGTAATAAAATATATGCGCATGCAATAATCCTTTTCGCTACAATATAGGCTCAACACAATTAAATTAATCACAATTCGTGGTGGTTATACCTGTATAGCTGCAGCTACACGGATAATAATAGTAATGTACGACAAGTAATAATAATAATAATAATAATGATAATAATTGCACTTTACACGCTATTCACAAAACCAAGGCCTGAGAAAAAAGTGGAAAAAAGCAAACGTATCCGCGTTCATTTTTTGAAAGTCTGCAAAATGAACTTGCTGCAACGAAATTTCTAAAAAAAAAAACCGTGCAAACAAGCGTCGACATTAGATTCGATATTGTATGTTTGTATACAGTAACGGAAAAAAAGTAAAAATCAAAGATGTAGTAAAAGAAAAGCAGGCGCCACAGTTAAAATTGTCTAATGTTCTACTTTTTTCTGTTTTCCAGATTGAGTCAAAGTACAAAATTGCAACCTCGAGTATTAATAACTTATATCGCAAAAACATAAAGGGGTAAGTTAAGTAGAGAATCACCGAAAAACGTAGAAAAAAAAAAAAAAGTAATAATCCTCGCTCCGCATGTCGCTTCTCTCTCTCTCTCTCACACACACACTTATGCGCAATAATATGCCGCACGTCCATTATCCGCTCATCTCTTTTTCCCGATCTTTCTTCGTTTGCACAAAGGTAGCACAACACACGCACACACTCGCGCTCTCTCTCTCTCCTCCCTTTTGCACGCCATGTATACTTACTCTTTCGCAAATTTACGCTCGCATGCCGATAGCCGACGCTCATTTTCTTTCCGTCTTGTCCCCGTGGACTCCTTTACTTTCAACGCCAACTTTCCTTGCATGAGCCCGCGGCTGCGGCAACCATAAGAGCCTTCATTTGTCTACGTACTTGTACTCTCTTCCTCTCACGGGTATATAATATATGTATAAACGTATCACCGAGCCTCTGTAATTTTTCTTCGCAAATTGCCGCTCTGCGCTACACCCGAAGCTCGTTGCGTTTTACAATCTTTTTTCTTATACCTTACTCTCTTTTTTTCTTTTTTTTTTTCCACGCGAAAAGGTACGCACGAGTATTGAATAACTCGCTCTTTTTTCTCCAACAAAATACAATTTAAAAAAGGTTTAAAATTAAAAAAAAAAAAAAAAGAAAAATGTTTGCATACAACTTTGACTCGGCTTCCTATATATAGAGACGCGCGTATGTATATTCACTTAAACGGCGCTGATAATGACGTCGGCAAACAAGCGCGAGCTTCGGAAACGGCAGTGCGACATTCTCACACGTACTTTTGACTCAATATAATTATATGTGTTGTACGTACGTATCGCTATTTCATGCCGGTGTACGTGAACACACGCGGCTTTTCGGTATAAGTACACACGATACCCGAAATAGATTTCGATTTCATTTCTACTGCCACACATATGTACATAATGGACTATAATTTCAATAGTTGTACTTTTCATTGGAAAAAAAAAAAAAAAAATACCAACTTGACGCGTGTATCGTTGGGCACTTTGCAGAATTACGGCGAAAATTGACGACGACATGATCCGGTACTACGTGGACGAGGACCTGTTCCTGCTGGAGGTGACGCACTCGCGGCTAACGGCCGAGCAGCAGCAGGAACGGGCGAGCCGGAACGGGGGCTCGCCCTCCGACCCGTCGGACGGTCTCGAGCCCAGCTACGACGTCACCCTCATCGAGCTGCCACTGGCGCCCCAGCCGGGGAGCATGCCTTCGGCGTCGCCGCACCACCAGGCGGTGGTCCAGCACCACGTCGCGGCTACGTGAGCGCGTCCACCTGCCCCCCCGGGGAGTATCGAGCCAGTTCTCGTTGGTTTTGCGATGACGTAGGCTTTGACGAGTCTGTAACTATATATATGTACGCGCGTGGGTGCACATACGGATGACTGATCGGTAAGCCGTGCCAGTTTGCGGATCCGATAAAGTGATATTCATCGACAAGTGAGCGATGCCCGTGGAGAAGAAGGACATTGTTCCGCGGTGCGCGGAGAGCGTTTTTTTTTTTTTTATTTTATCATTATTATTATTATTATTATTTTTATTTTTTATTTTTTTATCATTACAATTACGTTTAATGCTCTGAATTGTCCCGAGTGATGATGATCCCGGTTTTATGTAGGTGTAAGAAGTTTTTCTTTTTCTATCTCTTTGTTGTCTCACTTTGCCAATAACGTATAGTACAAGTTATGATATTTTTGTATGATTTACGACTATTTAGTTGTAATGGAGAAAAGAGGGGGAAAAAATGAAAAACAAGAAGAAAAAACTTTTGTTGATACGATAAGACTTTATCACCGTCATGACATTTTGTTGGAATATTATATATTGTGGAAAAGAAAGTTTTTCTTTTTTCTCGATATATGTCGGTTACATCGACGGTACTGTGTTTAATTTGTTTTTTTTATTATTATTATTATTTTTTTTTTATTATTATTATTATTACTATTATAAATATTATTTCTGATATTATTATTATAATTATTATTACAGTAATTATAATCCATCTATATTATAATCTATAAACATTTAAAAAGTATGACTGTATAAAGCAATCAAAAGATGTAACGACTGCTAAACTTGCTTCGAGTGTTTTAGTAGCATGTTTATTTTTGTTAAGATGCATGAATGTATGTTCAAGGTGGTTAGCATGTTATTATTTTTATTATCATTCTTATTATTATCTTTATAAATTTATATTTTTAAATAAACTTGTTTAATGTAATGTCAAAAATCAATTTTATCGCTAGTTTTTACATTATTATGTACGTTGTGTGTATATTTTATAAGAAAAAAACATTTTAAAAAGCTGCGGCATTATGACTTAAAAAGTTGACGATAGAGTGAGATTTACTCACTTAAATATATACGTAGCAAGTAAACATAAAAGGAGTAAGAGATAAAGAATTATTGTTTCTATACTTAAGTGCGCGAGTATATGTAACTTCCGAGTCAAACTCGGAGGTAAAAAATGTGAATTATATTATTGAAAGAAATCATATACGAATATATTGGACAGCGATCGTTTTTGCAACAAGTAATAATATGAAGATTTAAAAAAAAAATAAAAAAATAAATAAAAAAAATAAAAAACAAACGAATATTATTATCAAATAATTACATGGCGTGCAATTATTGAAGCGCTGCTTTGAGGGACAGTCTCTATATATTGTATAATTGAACAAAAAATTAAAAAGGCTTTAGTTAGCGTGTAATGAAGGTTTAAGGTTTTGCGATGAAGAAAACTTGCATTTCATTCCGATTGTAAATGATATAATTTATCAAAGCGAGTCTTGTCGTTAACGACAAAATAAAAAATGTGCATGTAAAAAATGAAGTTGTAAATGATGCTTCCACGTATCTTACTATTCAGCGATTATCACCTCACGAGAAAAGCGACTCATTTTTTTGTTTTTTTATTAAACTTGTAATCGATAAATGGATCTATTACAATCATAAAGAAAAATCACGATGAATATCAAAGCAACGATCAAAATACGCTTGTAAAATGCATATTATAATCCATCGAGTACTATATTTTGTTACATTTATTATAGTTATTAAACATTATGAATACAAAAGAGCGAAAGCTTGAGAAGAACTATGTAATGTGAACATTGTTATTTTTATACGTATAGGTAAAAAATAAAAATGATAAACAGAGCGCGCGTGAATGAACAAAGTATGGGAGTAGTTTAAGGAGTTATATAATTTATGAATGAAAATTTGTTTGCGTTTATCCATGACAACGGTACGATTGCTATATATGAAAGGTGTTAAATCTCTTTGTAAGCCAGCCATTTCTTTTTTTCTTATCGCTATAATTATTATCAGTTACTTTTTTATGTAAATGGCAAGATATCCTCGCGCCACGAGGAAAAATGTATATTTGTCTCTTGAATGTTTTTCTTTATTGTTTCGTACTTTTATGCGCGAAAGAAAAAACTAAAGAGAAAAAAAAATTATGTAAATTAATTGATTGTTATATCGTATTCTATACCGATCTCGTGCAGGATTTACAATAGATCCAACTTTAATTTTGGCTTTTATCGTCCGTGTCTCATCATATTAGCATAAAAAATTGAATTTCGAAAATTGTACTGTATATCGAACTGTGGAAGAAGACAAAAAGTGAGGTGCGTCGATCAACGACTCGAAAGGGGTCGCGTAGGTAGTAAAAGCTGAAAATTAAAAAGAAAAAAAAAATACAACAATCATGACGATTCTGCGGCGTAAATCGTATTTTTTTATAACGTTATTATTTTCGTGCAGTTCCTCGTGGTTTTCATGCGAGGCCTGCTCCGTTGACCATTTTCCGAGTGCACGCACGATCGGCGTTCTCCCGTACTTCACATTACGTAGATACACCAGCTAACAACCTCCAAACCACCACCACCGAAATTAATCGTCCTCGTCCTTTTTCTTTCCCTGATCCATTGCTCCCCTTGACTTTAGATGTACACCCATAGGCAGCGCATCCCTTACATATAGTACGATGATAGAGTTGCGCGTAGTCGACCGATCATTGTTGGCAGAAGCGTGCGAGGAGGAGAGGTTTTTTTTTTTTTTAATGTAAGAAAATTTTTTGTCAAATGTTACGTCGCGACATCTTGCCATCGTGAGATTGTGCCAGAGGTGATATTATATTATTACAATGTTTATTGAAACAATAAATATTATATTAGTACGTTTTATAAAATACCAATGGTTTTTCGCTTCATTTTATCCCTTCATGAAAAAAAAAAAAAAAAAAAAAAAACAGAGGAAAAAACCAGAGATCCTTAAAACGACTTCCTCGAGTAACGAAGCTCATTTCTCTCTGGTTGAAAATACATTGCGCCATCCCAAAGCTTTTAAGTGCTTGTTTAAATCATTCATTACCCGCTTGATTAGTAATCAAGTCCCTGCTCTCCCCCTTTACGCGACGTCGTTAAATAAGAAAAATGAACCGACATTACCGATCCTTAAAACGCTGCTGTACGGCAAGCCAGAAAAAGGAGGGCTTTAATAGAGGCAACAACAATTATCGCCACTTGTCAGCCCGTCGTGATCCCGAAGCGTATATCTCATTCGAGAAAAACAAATTAATAACAGCAGAAAGTTGGCGCGGATGCACCCGCCGAGAAATTGCCGCTGCCGATTTTCCATTAGCTCGCGCGCGCGGTAGGATCGGAGGCATAAAATGAGCCGCAGAGCCACGTACACCCGAGCGTTTCTCGCTCGATCTCTGCGCACCAGGAGACACGTACAAACAAAAACAAAAAAGAGCGCACAATCCAGCCGACGCATCTCGTGCGTATTTATTTTTTTTTTGTTCGCTGCTACCGATACGCGCGGAACCAGTTCCGAGGATTCCCTGCTGTTCTCTCGTTCGTTCCAGGCTCGAGTGGACGGGGGGAAAAAAAGTGCACGCGCGCGGATCTATTATCCACACGCTCGGATCCGCTCCTATATATACTCTGTCCGTCGGTGTGCCGGACGGACGGACCGAGGGAGCGGAATCGACGGCAATTCGAGGAGCTTTTAATTGCACACACTCCGGGGAGAGAATATTCTGCGTTTTGAGCGAGGTGCTTATTTTCGCGTCGCGCTGGCCTTTTTTTTTTTTTTTCTTCTCGTCCAAGGAGCTTCGAGGAGGGGAGACGTTTTAACGTTGATTGCGCGCAAAAGCAGAGATAACAACAACTATTACGTCCCGCTGCTGGGGCTCTTACACGCAAAAGTAACAGTACCTTTAATTACGGTATCTCCTCGGACGGGGTGGATTATGCCAGGGGAATGCTAATTTGTACCATCTTTCGGTCCTCTCGGTATTTGTAACGCCAAGTGTGTTATTTTTCATATTACGCTTAATGCGTGGTGCTTTGTATCTTTTTGCAAAGGAAAAAAAAAAAAAAAAAAAAGTTATCAACTTTCGACTAAAAAGCTTTTTTATCGCATGAGAAATGAGCCGTTGATGAAAAATGAGGATCGTTTTTTTTTTTATGGCAGAAATATTTTTTCATTTTTAGAGAGCATCACTGGCTAAATGATTTTTTTTTTTTTTCATACAACCAGTGAAGTTAATTAACATACATTACAATAGACAATAACGTTCTTGGATGTTTGTTCTTGAAGTTATACAAAAAAAAAGTTATGAAAAAAAGCCATTACTTTATACATAATGAAATCGAGGGTCAAAGGAGCAGAAATTCGCCGATCGATCGGATGAAACATCGGTATAACAATGCAACCCAATGAGTACAAGTATATATTGTAATTTTCACAACGTGATTCACGGGTACGGCCCCGCGTTGTACATATAATATGGTGTCGCATTGAAATTCATCATACGTCCCGCGTGGCACGTTGACCTCCTTTGACGTGGAATTCCTCCTTCCTCCAGAGCTCTAGATTTGACGGGTTACCTTTTTTTTTCTTCGTAATCATCGCTAAGAATAATTTTAGGAATTAAATCAGTTTTTAAAGCCACGGTAAATATTGCGTTTACGCACCGGTGAAATGTACATTTCATCATTTTCACTTGGCTCTGTTGGACCCTGCGACGAGTGAGTGTAGGTGTTTATTTTTTAAGAGTAAAAAATATGGTTGGCATAAAATTTTTATCTCCAAGTAGAAATGAAATAAAAACAAACACGAACCGAAATCGAGTTCTCAGATTTGCCTCCACCGAAATTCCATTCGAAGTTATTCTCGTCACAAAAAATCGGCAAAAAAACCAATCCCTTCGGACAGCTCAAATCCCATGTCGAGATACCGATTTCCGCTGGTCTGCGTCTTTTTTTCCCTTCTATTGCAATCCCATCTCCTTGTCGAGCTTCTTTGAGCTCCTCCAGCGGAAACGACAAGAGCTGTATATTATGTGCATAAAAGCGAAAGCCAATCCGCTGATATCGCGCGTATAAAAGTGCAGGCGAACGCGGAGAGGCGAAAAATGAATACGAGGCGAGCGATTAATCGGAGGTAGAATAAGAAGACATCGGAGAGTCTTATTTATCACAGCATTTGCATTTCGACCGAGAGATGAGACTCGGAATAAAGAGCCGCTGAATGCAACAACATCCACTTGTACCCTCTATACTGCAGTACAATTGGGTGCACGAATTACCCTGTATTAGGTATGGACACATCAAGCGTTTTTTTTTTTTTTTTTTTTTTTTTATGGTAAATTTTGGTTTTTTCTCACGAATTCGTAAACCAAATAAATAGTATACCGAATGATGCTCTTATACACTTGCTTGACCATGTCGATTATCCGAGTTTTGGTTCACCTCTTACTTTTTTTACATGTATAAGCGGCGCGGGTGTTGGGTTGCATCTTTTGTTCGCACAGGTAGTTATGTACAATGAAAAATTGTTTTATCAAAACAAAAGCGACGGCGTCGATTCAGCGTCGTAAAATAAATCGGCATTTAAACCAAGCGATGGCCATTGAACCGATGTATTTATAAAAAAAAAAAAAAAAAAAAAAAAAACCGTTCACGTATACATTTTTGCAAATCTCACTACTATGCCGACCAATGGTCTTTTTGATCGGTGATCAAAATCCCGAATCTTACGTAAGCACGGGAGTATTATTCGAGCGATATAGTTTCAAAGAGCAGAATAGGCGGAGGTCTACGTACGGACGATGATTTACTTTTTTTTTGTTTCGTTTTTTTTTTTTTTTTTTTTTTCAACTTCCCCGAACAACTCCTTGACACGCTGCTATTATCTACAAAGAGACACGCGGGTAGAAGTAAGCGCGCAAGGAGCTGTTTCAAGAGGGCCTCGACCAAAAAAGTGGGCTTTACCGTTTGAACCGGTGCGACGTATGGTTCGACGCGCCACTATTATTTCCACATCTCCTTCTCTCGTCGAACAATCATATTTCTTTTGTACGTGCGTTATTTCACTCATTTTTTTTTTTTTTTTTTTTTTTAATTTTATTTTTGACCTCCGCGTACATTGTAGTAATTACACGTGTCCCTTTGTGTTGTACACCTGCGAGCGCGTCTCCCGTGAATCACACACGCGTCGGGTGTCACTGAACCTGATGCTGTACCTTTGACGCGCAGGTACATACTTACACGGAAGTGTCGTGGAACACTTTTCGATCGACGCGATCTCATCTGTATTTTTTCAACCCTAAGTATCTGTACTCTGTGGCGAACGACTCTAATCGAACATCTCGATGACGTTGCTGTTTTTTGTTCGACACCTTCTTTGTACATCCTTTTCGATACTGGATACGACGGTACACGTCTCGAAACGTCAGTTTGATCTTGAGTCACAGCAAGGGGATTTTTCACTTCTTAATATTTCATCGAAAAATTTTGGATAGGCATATTAATACAGAAGAAAAACAATATCCGAGTAACTATTGTTGATTGTCAACATTATTACTTCATTTATAAAATATCACAAGAATCAACGTTCCATTGCGATTTTCTTTTTCCTCGAGTGGCGAATCGAGGCGATCCCCAAATTTATGTACGAAAAAGAAAAAAATCGCTCTTTTGCGATGGCTACAAAATTAGACCCAGCGGTTGAATGTCGAATCTCCAACTTTGGGGATCGTTAAGCGAATAAATAAGCGCTTTGAGCGAAGAAAAGAGGAAGGAATAAAAAAAAAGCGCCTCTTCCGCGCAAATAAACAAATGTTTGGAATTTTCGTGAAAAAGTACAGAGTCCGGTTTGGCGGGTCGACAAAATTTCGTTTTTATCGATCACCCTCTCTATTTGGCATGAAAAGAAAAAAAAAAAAAAATGGCAAAGCCCCCTCTGATAATAGGCCTCGAAAACACCACACTGCCAGATGGGAGGGGCTTCATGTCATCCTCCGTGAAAGTTGTTTTGTTTTTTATTCTTACTTTTTAAAAACGCGAAAGAATAAAATTTAGTTTTGATCGTGAAATTTTTCCTCCTTCGCGAATAATAGACCCGATCCAACCGGCAATATTTATACGATTCACGACGCAAGAGAGAGACGTGGTAAATCACCCGAGAAATCGGTATTGGAAGGCGCAGTAGAGCAAGGTTGTACAGGTCAGACATTTCCTGCCACACGAATGTATGGACCATAGTTTTGGCCATATTTTAAATAATGCCGACGACTCGTAAGACCACCGAGACATTGAAAAAGTACTTTTGAAACTCCGGTTTAGAGAAAAACTCACCCGCAGCTCCAAAGAAAGGGGATCGATCGAGCTCAGAGTCTCGCGCAAAGAAAGCTTCGATAATGGCCGATCGGTGCATCTTCATTACACGCACACGCACAGGGTATATTACGTCGGTCGTCGACCAGCTGGAGAGTAGCCGATGTTTACGTCAGAGGCACGGCGCGAAAACCATGACAGCTGCATAAATGTATCCTCGGGTGTATACCTCGCGCGGGGGGTGAGCAGGAGGAAGAAGAGGGAGGAGAGAGTCATTATCCCCTGCTGCACCACACGCTAGTCCCACGGTAAAGTTCACGGCCACAGCCTCCGTGGCTGCCATACACGTTCAAGGCCACTGCGTGTGTGTACACATACCTACATGTATATATATATATATATGTAAGAGTGAGGTACTCTCTGTACTTATACTTGAGTATAGTATATGTATATTATATCTGTATACACACGCACCTCGTTGGCTCGGCTTCTTTTCTCGCGCTCCAAGTTAATGCCCTCCCTCGAAGACGTTTTTGTTCTCGAAGGATTTCAAAACTTGACGTCAAATGATTCGATTCCAAAGGTAAGTATATGTAAGAGGGGGTGGATTTCTTTTTTTTTTTTTTTTTCTTGGCGTAAAATCAGAGTATCCACAGTACTCGCCCATCCGAGGTGCACTCCGCTATACGAAAAGAATTTTAAGTTTTTTTTTTTTTTTTTTTCTCGCACCGAGTGACCGCCAAAATAATATATACTCTAGGCGTACGGGTATACTCGTAACATTATGATTTGTACGTGAAAAAAAAGCCGAGACAAGAGTGGCATACGAAATTTCTCGCACGGGCTCGAAAAATGTTGTTCCTGGTTTAACGCCCGTACCGTTACTATACTTTCAAAAGTGATTCGCACTCTTCTCCCGAAAAAAAAAAACAAAAAATAACAATCTCCAGTCGAGTCGACGTGACGGGCTGTGATTGACGTTTTTCTTTTCTTTTCAACAATCACCTACTAAAAGTTCAATGGCTGGTGTTATACGTACATATAGGTATATACACGGGGCAAGTAAACACCTCACGTATACGTGTGCGCATGCCGTATACGCGTCAAAAGTTGTTTACCCTCGCGGAAGCTCACACGGCGATGCGATTGTCATTGCGATAGGTGGTACTGAAAACAAACAAACCCGGGGGGGCGGGCAAGTCCGAGGGATCGCAGCATCCGCGAAGGAGGTGTACACGGGAACGAAGCAAAGAGGAGGAGGAGGAGGAGGAAGAGGAGTATATGAGAAAGGGGGGAAGCTCCGTATAAAGCTGGCGGTGGACGGATTCGGCGGCTTAGCTTGCGCGCACCGGCTAACCGAGACGGACGGGCTATTGTATCGCACAGCTCGCGTTTTGGAGTTTTTTTTTTTTTTTTTTTTTTCTCGGGTGAAAAACAGTGATACTCGAGTTGATCCATCGTCGCGTGTCAACAACCATGTAGCTTTGACGTATCTTGGTTGTTGAATATTTTTTTTTTCAAGGGGAGTTTTTTGCTCGGTAGAGGTGGAGTCGAGGACCATGGGGAGGACCGCGATACTGGGGATCGCGAGTTTGTTGCTCCTTGCTCTGGGATGCGGCGCGGCTGAGGTTGACTTTGAGCTTCAGGCGGCCGAGGACGACGACGATGCCGTTGTTTTGGAAGGTGAGTTACACAGGCATGTTTTGTACGATATTCGTACGGAGAAAGTTTTCTTTGGGGACTATTGGAGCGCTTTCGATTGTCGCGAGGCGGATTTGAAGTACGCGCACAATTAATTACGATTCCCCCGGCGCGACTCCATCACCTTCGGGTTTGGACACGATTATTTTATGGATTATTCGATGCATTGGAAGAAATTTTTTTTTTTTCCGAAATATAACGCATTTTTGCTGGTAACATTATCACTATTTACAATAAAATACCAAGAAAACATTTGTAAAGCAATTAAAATCAAATATTTTATTACTTTTTTCATCATTTTAAAGATTCTTTTTTTCATCTACAATTGATTTTTCCTTTAAAACTGTAATGGACTGTTTTTGCTGGGAAAGTTTTGTCAAGTGGCATGTTGATTAAAAAAAAAAGCATTTTATTATTGTCAAAAAAATGTATTGTGAAAAATTGAAAAAAGCATCTGTGCTCAAGTTTGTCCACCTCTGATCTACCTACGGTAATATAGCGATGTTGCGTATTTTATAAATTCAATGAAAATTCCTACACCCAAGAAATTGCATATACCTTGCGATGACACAATTTTTAACAACGCCACCGCTATTCTTGCTTTACATGATAATGCAAGTAAACAAAAGCCACGAGGACCCACCGAATGTACCGATGGCGTTCTCGATTTTTTTCGCATCGGTATTTACATATAAGCTTTCTCTGTATGCCACATTATTATATATTTTATTGTTACAACAATATTAGACTGAATGACAAATGTGACCTTAATAAGGTATCTCCCGTTCCACACTTACCTAATCGTTACTTTACACACACGTGAGACTGGTTTACGAGGATTTTCTCGTAGGCAAAAACACGTCGCTCGAATGGCGAATTAAAGTACATAATACGCAATTGCGTCGAAAAGCGAGACGAGCTTTTTATTGCATCTGGCGAAACGTGTAAGCAGTAAAAAAAAACAAAAAAAAAAAAAAACGCGTGTTATTATTTTTCATTACCTAATCGATGTCCGAGAGTATTCTCGTGAGCAATGGAGCGCGCGGTAAAATTTCATAGCCGAGCGTCAGGTATGCGGCGGTGCATGCACCTGCAGCGTACACACGCGGTCAGCGAACTTTTCCTCTTAGCGGGCGTGTAATGCAGGTATATATATCCTCCTTTTTCTCCTCCTTCGATGGGAGCTTCTCCCCTTTCTTGCGTCTCTCCTGCCCGACTGGTATCGATGAGAGTACCAATATACGCGTATATACCCGATGCGCCGCATTACATTACCTCCACGATTGTCACTCCTGTTTTCTTGCCAAGTTCCTCTTGGCTTCGCGGAAAACTCGGCACTGATCGCCGAGAGTATAATCCGAGCCAGGTGCCTATTACACAGATATACCTACGTAGAGCAAGAAATGGGTTGCGTATAGTACATGCTAAACCATATTTATGCGCCCAAAAAAATATATATAACTTACACTTTTAACTTTGCGGCTGACGCTTTTGTTTTTTTTTTTTTTTTTTAATCGTGGTATTCCGATCTGGTCTATCAATTCTTACATACACGAGGTTTGGTTGTTATTACTATGATGATCGTTAACCGATTAGGACTTTTTTTTTTTTTTTCGTTCATTATTTATTGGCTCGTTTGACTTGAGCCGGGTGTACGGGGCAGGATATAGAGGTATCAATTTCCGATTTACCCCGGCCCAACGGATTACCCGCTACATCACACCTTTCCGTCTACACACACGATTTAATATGAGAATGTACACCCTCTGGCGATCAAGATTTCATCAGACCCCTCCCTCTGTATACCTCGTAAAATTCCAAAAATGGACAATTAACGTCACGCGTGTCCTTAGGAGCTAAATTGCCTTGTAATTTATTCGTTTGAATTTAAATGAGATTTTTTGCTCACGTGTCGTATACAGAAATAGTTTCAATCTTGAATAAAAATACGGCAAAGTTAGATTTCCTCGAGATCAGCCGATCCTTGAGGCACCGAGTATTATAATGTATACATATAAACTACGACGCTCCCCGTGTATTGCAGCCCCATCGAGACGCAGAGGCCGACACCTGTACACCCAGAACGAGTACTGCGTGACGTCGAAGGGCGCGGTGGGCAAGTGCTTGACCTTGAAGGAGTGCTACCCGTACTTTAAGATCCCGGTACGAGCACTTTCTTTAAAAATAGTGATCGATATTTTTTTTGTAAATCTCAATAGCGAGGGTTGAACTTTGTGTTGATTGTCTCAGGACTTTCCGGCGCTGGAGGGCTGGGTTCTCGGTATCTACGACACCTGCAGCTACACCGAGAAAGACGGCAGGTTGAGCTACGGCATCTGCTGCGCCGATCCGCCGCCTCAACCCCCGAACATCGACGCGCCCCCTGGTGGACCGATCATCGAGGCACCTGACCCCCACCAGGAGGTGAGTCGTGTGGTTTACATAAAATACCAACGACAACGACAGTCACAATAATTCTCGAATCCCCGGCTACAGTTGAGCGTCAACAGTCCCAATAGTAACCCCCATGGAGGTTGGCCGCCCCCTCTGCCAACCCACCCGCCGCATCACACGGTCATCCCTCCGCTGCCGACGCACCCGCCGGGCCATGGCGTCGCGAGCTTTGTTCCACCGTCGACGTCGCTGATCCCACCAAGGCCATCCAAGGTTCCCTCGACAAGCCACCGGCCGAGCGTCGCCACGACTTGGCCGACCAAGCGCCCCGGTGGTTTTCCCTCGGCCACGGGGCCTCCGTGGGTGGCTGGCTCTTCGGTGCACCCGCCCTCCAACTCCCTGAACTCGGCCTGCGGATCCAAGAACGGCGCCCAGGATGTCTACTACGCCCCGCCGAGTGAAAAGGAAGACGACCCGAGGATCGTCGGGGGCACCACGACCCAGCAGGGAGAGTGGCCCTGGATCGCCGGGCTGTTCAACGCTGGTAGGCACATATGCGGGGGCTCCCTCATCGACGACAGGCACATCCTCACCGCGGCGCACTGCGTGGCCCAGTTAGTACCTAAACTACAATGATATTTATATACAATGTACAAGATAATAATGATGATCGATGAATTTGCAGAATGACATCGTGGGACGTGGCCCGGATGACGGTGAGGCTTGGCGACTACGACATAAAGACGCCGAACGAGGTGCGCCACGTTGAGAAACGGGTCAAGCGGGTCGTCCGACACCGGGGCTTTGACATGCGCACCTTGTACAACGATGTGGCTTTGCTGACGCTCAACGAGCCCGTCGAGTTCACCGAGACCATCAGGCCGGTTTGCCTGCCCTCCGGCTCGAGTCTCTACATCAACAAAATGTCCACCGTCATCGGATGGGGCTCGCTCAGGGAGGGTGAGAATAACTTTTTTTTCTTTTTTTTCGTTTGTTTGTTTTTTCCATGACGCGCGTCAGTCGCTTTTTTATTTATTATTTTTTTTTTTTTTCGTAGGGTATTGCTTACACTTTGAGAACGAGTTACAAAACTATGTCGCATTCGTACATTTTCAAGATATTTATTTCGTTTTGTGAATTTCAACGAGCACGACCAATTTTTTCGGCTCGATTATATTTGCAATAAAAAAAAATGGGTGCGCACATTTTTGCGCTCTTCAACTGAGGGAAATTTTATCGTTTTGAAATACATATGAGCTGAATTTTACAAAGTATATTTACAAATCAAAGTAACATTCTAAGCTACTTATTCGACTTTTCGGAGTATATTGCATTTGATTTTTAATATCACGAGATGTTAATCACGCCGACAAAATATTTGCGATCTGTTTGTGCTAATTTTTTAGTATCGTTTTCAGCTGCTTGTTTCCGCATTTAATTGTCTTTTTTACAAGTTGCAATGTCGATGCAGCAGATGTAATTAAAAAAAACATGGTTATGTACAGTACTTTTTTGCAATGAATCAAAAATTATGTTTGGCCTTGTTTAGCATATAGCTTACAACTCGATCATCTTATTGCCATTGATATGGTATGCTCTATAATATGTATAAACAATTGTACATGTATTATAAAATTGACAGGCGGACCTGCTCCGGGTAAATTGCAAGGAGTGACAATAAAAATTTGGCCCAACTCCATATGCAAACAAAAATATGGCAATGCAGCCCCCGGCGGTATAGTCGACAGTTTTCTTTGTGCCGGGGAAGCAAACAGAGACTCGTGTTCCGTAAGTACATTATTTCCAGTCTTGAATTTATCTTTACTTTCGCCGCGTATTAAAAATCATTACAATGTTGCCAGATTAAATCATACAAGTTTTTTTTTTTCCAAATAAAACTGTGATTTGATTCAAAATGTGTAAAAAATAAAAAAGGGTAAAAAAATAGTAAAAACGATAAAAAAATAAAAAATCGCTGAATCAAACGGTACACTAAAGTCAAAAGTAACAAGAATTTTCAAACAAAGATAACGCCTGGTGTGAAATTCGCAGGGTGACAGTGGTGGTCCGCTAATGGTAAACGACGGTCGCTGGACTCAAGTGGGTATCGTGAGTTGGGGCATCGGCTGCGGCAAGGGCCAATACCCCGGTGTGTACACGCGCGTCACGCACTTCCTGCCATGGATTTACAAGAATCTCAAATAGACTATGCTCGAGAAAAATTCTGTCTGTCGTTCTTTTTGGATTTTATATCACTTTTATCATTATCCTTTGCCTTTATCCTTACTCGATCCAGATAATAGATGTCTGCTTTTCCTTAAGCGTGGAAAGGGAGACGATCTTCAACGCTCGGCTCGTGAGGATGAACGATCTCGAACGCTTCGTATTTCATAAGTAGTTAATCGACAAATATTGTATTTAATAAAAATATGAGGAATCGCGGCGATCCGGCTCATGTGAGCACGGAATTCGATGAAACGCATGCTTCTTTTATTTCTAGTTATCTTCATTAGTCCTAATTCACTTACAACTGGAAAATTGTTTTACTGATATCATTAGAGTGTCAGAAAAGTCTTTTTTTCGAGCAGATTATATTTTCATGTCCAATCACTAAAACAATCTTCTAGGTATGATAAGTTTAAAAGCTAATAAAAGTGCTTTCCACTATGGTCAGACGCACAAATATTTCGTTAAATTGCAACTCACATTCCGTTATCATTCTCCAAATTTACCATGACTTTTCATTTTCACTAAAACTTAAAGTAATTTTGGAATGTCTGACTACAGTCTTTCCAATAGACTCTTCCACCAATATTAAACCTACTCTCGTTGCATAAAGTATAATAAAAAATTTACTGTAAAACTTATCTGAAATTCCTTTGGATAAATCTGTAGTGATCATTCAATAAATCAATGGTCACGTATCGCAGCTGCTGACGTTGAGATGCTGTAAAATATTGCGTGCTGAAAAAAAAATATATAAGGCATCATTTCAACATTCACATTGTACTCAAAGTATTAAACCGATAAGCCCATTTTCATTATCTTCATTATATTATGTATTTTTTTTGTATTTAATAAAAAAAAATTACGCCAAGAGAAAACGAAAAAAATGTATATTATTAATTTAACGCGTACCTTGAAAGTAGCATGTATCAAGATTGTCATCAGGCTGAGGAACGAATGGAGGCACAGCTTTTAGGGGCTCGTTCCATGGAAATTCACTAAAAAGCTTCATAGTGCGCACCTCTTTAGCTGTAGGGCGGGTGTGCTGGTCTAGAGTGAGCAAAGAATCAATGGCATCAATGGCATTAGCAGATAGGGTTTCCTCGCCCTCTGGCCAAGGTACGTCTCTCGCTAAGATGTTGTCAAATACAGCTTGGGGAGATTCATCGTTGAATGGCGGGACACCCGTACAGAACTCAAATAAACAAACACCCAGGGCCCACCAATCCACTGCCGGTCCATGACCTGAAATTTTACATGTTTAGTCAGCAAAACTCTTGAATAATAATAACAAAAATAAATACTTTTTTTTTAAAGCTAACCTTGGCGCATAAGTAGTTCTGGGGCTAAGTAATCCGGAGTACCAAGAATTCGTTCATCTGATCGATTGATGCCTCCTTGAGGGCCTCTTCTCACAGATTTTGGAGTTCTGTAGGGCGTGTAATTATTTTCCGAAGCGGGTGGTGTTTTAATGGGCGAAATTCCTTCTGGTGATCTGTGTTGGGCTTGCAGCTCGCTACTGTCAGTATCGTCGGCAGTCCTGTCCGGTGTTACGCTATCTCGTGGCAGATCGAATCTCGTTGACTTGAGCACGGGCTCGTCTTTTTTTAATGTCTTCTCGTTTGGTCGTTGTTTGGACGATGAAACTGGTGTACTAAAAGCTACCCTTGCAGAGCCTTCGGCTGCTTCTACTTTGGATGCTGCTTCGGCGTTCTCGATCTTTGAAGCGAACGATGGGCTTGCGACGTTGAACTTTGGGCCTCGATTTTTCTTTTTCGGAGTCACGTTTTCATCCAGACCCATCAGACAGATTTCCCTCGTGAGCCCAGTCCCGTGCATGAGATGGCTCCGACGTTTTCGTTTGGTTCCTCGGGACTGTGTAAAGTCACAGGAGCTGAGTGGACTAGTGTGGGACAGAGGATGCACCGATTTTTCGCCTTCCAGAGTCGACTGTTCCTCGTCTACAGCATGACCGTCGATTTCAGAGGCATCGGTCGAGGGCGCCGTATGGTAACCATTTGAACCCGAGTTCGAGCAAATCCCGGACATTCGGATTTGCTCAGGCGAATGCAAAGACGCCACGCCAGAGACTCGGGAAAAGTCGCCGGATCGCATATCCGAGGATCCAAGTGAATTTAGGCTGTCATGGTATTTAGGCTTTCTGCCGCGTAATCTGAGCTTTGGTAACAGGTCAGTATCGAAATTACTTTGCATGCTCAAGTTTAGCAACTGCGAGTCATTGGCCGTGGACTTTAGGCCCGAGTCAAAGGTCAGATGCGACGTGAGGGAGAGCAGCTGACCTGGAGTCCGCGTGCACAGACTCGGCGTGCAGTTTATTAGATCAGATATCTCAAGTTCGCGTTGCAGAGTCGATATCTTACTAAGACCAAAGTCTGTCAGCTTGACATGACCCTCCTTTGAGAGCAGCATGTTGTCTGGCTTGAGATCTCTGTGCACGATACCATGGGAGTGAAGATATTCTAATGCTAGGCAGACTTCGGCTGTGTAAAAGGCAGCCATCGACTCTTCCATGTAGCCGTAAACTCCGACTAGACTTTTCAAATCACCTCCAACCATGTATTCCATAACTAAATAAACGCTTGTGGCAGATTGCAACGAGTAAAACAATTGTACGCAATAAGGGCTTCTGACGAGCGCGAGCGCATTTCTCTCTATAACTACTTGGGATGCCATATTTTTGTGGATCATTTCGTTCTTCTTCATGACTTTGATTGCATAAATTTGGTCTGAGTTTGTCTTTTTGTACCCCAGAAAGACTTTGCCAAATGCACCTCTACTTATGGGTTTGACAATTTTAAAATCTTGAATTTCTGGTACCTACGAACAAAATATCTCCATAAAATCCTCTGTCGCATAAACCTTACACTTGATAAAATTATTTTGTATAAGCCTACCTTGGCAGTCGGATTGACAATTTTCGAGATGGTGTTGAAGATTGAGTTGTCCATGGGCTTGTTTTCTGGCTGCTGGGGTGTCAACAATCCCCTGCAGACGGTTTTCTCTGGATCGCTCTCGACAGCATCGTTATTGCTGACGTTGAGAGCGGAGTTCGAGGCTTCCTGGGGCGATGATTCAGGCAGTAATGAACCCTGCATTTTTACCCACCACTCTTGAGAGATTATGTTTTTACAGTGTACAAGTATTGGCACTGTCACACCATGCCAAGCTGCACCAACTAAGATAAATAGAGTGTTTCACAATTATTACACTTAGAGTACTTAGACTCTAAATCTTCCAGATATATGCCACCAGAATATATGGCCTATCAGGAACAACAGAAGAAGTGCCAACGCTTCATCTTACGCTAGCAAGTTCTGACCTGTTTTACTTGTATTATCACTGATGGTTCATCAGTCATACAGTAATTCAACACGTCAGTTGGCGATGGACCTTTAAAACGACACACACACATGCATAAGACGGTTGGAGTCTGCTTTTTAAATGGAGCAAAAACGCGGGAAGTTCATTGGCGAAACCCATTCTTGTTCTTTATTATGTGTACACTTCAGGTTACAAGAGCGCCAACACAACACGTTCGTCGATAATTTTGATAAGCTATGTGTTTACAGTATTTATTTACACACTGGTATACAGTATACTTTTTCAGATGATTCTGTTGGCAAACGTGGCCCACCATATGATGAAAACATGCAGCGACAAGTTCATTTGTATTCATGCATAAGTATGACGCTTTTTCTCTTCTTTCGAACTTCAAGTACTTCAACCGTCGTCAAACTCAGTGCGCCACTGCGCATGGGGAAGAGAGGCTCGCGACCTCGCGCATATCATTGGCCATCCTTACTTATGTCCTCGATCGATTTGAAAATCGCTCTCTCTCTGACTGCATGCACTTATCTTAATTTTTTGCGTCTATAAGTAAAGTACCTACTTGAAATAGTTGAAGTTTTTATAACTAAACTCGTTTCGTTCATCATATGTATGTGTGTATAGGTTTAAGTCCGTGCGTAGTTCGATTATAAAAATTAATAAGAATATTTATCAACGTCAGTGAGTGTAAATACCCACTAGGTACTCATAATAAGTTGAAGTGAGTGAAAGGGTGCATGTGTTACTGTGATACAAACTTGTTTACAAAATAACACGCGAATCTATCATATTAATTTCGGCTCGGTGCTTCTAGTAACCTCAAAAGCATGTCGAAAGCCATAGCGAAAAAAGCTGCTCCGCGGAAAAAAGGAGCCAACGGTTACAAGCTGCCCGATCCGATACCCAAGGGCACGGTCCTGACGGACCTCAAGAAGCAGCAATGGATCATCGGCTCATCTATCGGTGTCGGTGGCTTTGGAGAAATTTACTCTGGTTAATTGCACTCATATACCTGCAATTCTTCGTTTTTTTATGTCATATACTTTGATTGTTTACATATTTCACGTGTTTGTTTTATGTTGCGTTCAGCTTCACCATACTCTGGAAAGACACCCTCAGATTACTCCGCAGTCGTCAAAATCGTACGTTGGCTTCATTTTTGTTCGGCCACTATTTAATCTTCTTTCTTGTGATAAGAAATTTTTTTTAAATTCTCAAATTTGACGCTTTTTAGGAACCGCATGGCAATGGACCTCTTTTTGTGGAAATGCATTTTTACATGAGGAATGCTTCTCCTAATGACAGTAAGTTTACCTATCTAGTAGAAAAATTGTTTTTCTAATTTTTTTGGGAATGATCAAAACTTTCGTTTATTTAAGTTAACAATTGGAAAAAAGAAAAGAAACTCTCATGCTTTGGCATGCCACCATTCCTTGGCTCGGGCAGTCATGAATTACACAATACAAAGTACAGATTTGTTGTAATGGAGCGCTATGGTACAGATTTGTGGAAATTATTTTTGGAAAATGGAAGAAGGTTCCCAGAACCTACAGTTTATAAAGTGTCGTGGCAAATTGTAATTTTTATATCAATTTTTTTTAAAGGATTTATAGTTCTAAGCTTTTATTAATTTGTTTATTTGTAAATATTCCAGATAAATGTTTTAGAGTATATTCACCATAGGACCTATGTGCATGCAGATATAAAGGGAGCCAATTTATTGCTTGACTTGAAGTCCCAAAATCAAGTTTATTTGGTTGATTTTGGTCTAGCTTCACATTACACAACAAAAGATTACAAATTAGATCCCAAAAAAGCTCACAACGGCACCATTGAGTACACTAGCAGAGATGCACATATGGGAGGTAAGGCCTAACTTTTTTTTCTATGTAAATGAAAGTTACATATTTAAACATGCTTTTTTATTTTAGTGCCAACCATGAGAGGTGATTTTGAAATATTATTGTACAATATGATTCAATGGCAGTGCAGCACCTTGCCGTGGGAAAAAAATTTAAGTGATCCATCATGGGTTCAACAGCAAAAAGAAAGTGCATTGAAAAATCATCAAAAATTTTTAAAAGATTGCTTTTCGAATGCAGAAATACCAGAAACCATTAGTCAATTTACAGCATTATTAGTATCAATGAAATATAACGATACCCCAAATTATGATAAGTTTAGGGAAATACTAGTTAAAGGATTAAAAAAATCCAATCAATCTCCTACTGATAAGTTAGATTTCTCCTCCAAAAAATCTCTTGAAAAGTCAGTAGCAACACCAAAAAAAACACCAAGATCGAAAAAAATCATTCCAGCTGAAGAGGAGGCTTCACCTCAAAAGCGAGCAAAACCAACTCCTGTAAAAACAAGTTCGAAACCTAAGCGAAATAAGTTGCTTTTAGATGATACTTTAAATAATAGTATTGATTCAGTTATTTTAGACGAAAAGTGCATGACTGGAAAAGATATACGAAAACAGTTACTGAAGAATATTGATGGTGATGCGGAGTATGAGATACAAATCAAGAAAAGAAAAACACGAGGGAGCACAACTGATACTCCAAGAAAAAAAGCTGCAAAAAGAGTGCCGAAAAAAGTAGAAAAATCCGTCAATACGTCATGCACTGATTCCGAACCAGAGGTAATCTTTCATATTAGATTTAAATTTAACATTTTTAGTTCATTAAAATTAATTTTTAATTCAATTGGTCTGTAGGTTGTTATAAAAGGAACTAAATCTCGTCCTGTGAAAACAGCTGTGGCTCAGAAGAAGAATGGAGTACAAAAACGACCATCAGGCAAAAAAACTGAATATGACAGTGAAAAGGATATGTTTGATGAGAGCCTTGATAATTAAAGTTGAGTTAAAAGTGAAACGAATTTGACTTGTACAAAATTGTTGTTAAAACAAAATCTAAGAAAACGCTACTGAAACTATTGTAATAAGCTAAAATTTTCGCTGCAGTAGGGTGAGCAGTGAAGTGTCGAATCAACTTATAAAGTTAACCCTGTGCTGTTCGTAAAAAATATTTTATAATTATGAAATACGGCTAGCCAACTTAGAAAAATACCGTTTATTTTTATTATATACTGTTTAATAAATATTTTACAATTTGTATATCTTCGAGATATAATTATACAAGTTAATATTAGACACACTATAACAACATTTTTTACAATCGCTTTTCAAAAATCTTATTAACGTTTTTTTTTTTTTTTTAAATACATCAACTTTAAAAAAAAAATAACATTACTTTTTAAATTTCATTATTTGTGGAGCGCTAATTTTGACCTTTCCAGGAATGTTTCTTGCTATTGTCTCATCTTTAACAGATTTCAAAATATCTTTTTCTCGAGGAGTAATAGATTTATCTTTCAGAAAAACAGCTACTGCTGTCTTTGCGGCCTTTCCTCGTTTGCCAGTTCCAGGAGTTAGTTTTACTTTGAATCTAAAAATAAGTACATTTTTGTTAATATTATATGGAAATAAATTAAAATTAGGTAATCACGATTCACTAACTTGTAACTTTGTAAAGTGCTGTAAGGTGCTACAACTGGCACAGCAAACAATAATTCATCTTCCACAAGAGGTTTGCCTGTCAATTGATCTAGCATATCAACTTCTGGACCTGGGCCAGCATCTTCTTCGTCATTGTTATCTGCGTTTTGTTCATTCAACCGTTGCTGTTGCTGAGCTTGAAAATTAGATTTTGGAGGAGCGCCTTTTTTCTTTCCTTGTTGTTGCTTTGGTCCAGATGGATCTTTATTTTTACTTTTTCGTTTGTCTTCTTTTGGTGCACCTGCCGACTGAAATCCAATATACCCGATTTTTAATCTTTATGAATTACTAAGGATTTACAAAAAATATTTTATACCACTTATGTACCTGTAAAACTGTCATCAAAAGCTTACGATCGTCTTCATCCTGATCTTTATATTTTTCCTTGATTTTTTTCAGTTTTCCTCGTTGACCTCTTTTTAATGCTGATTGATTATTTTTGTTTTGTACTTCAGAGTCATTCTGTTCTTTTTTGGAAGGAGCCTTTTGAGTTTTTATTTTTGCTGAATCTTTATTTTGTAAATTTTTCAATGGTATAGGTTTGTCGTCTCCCAAGTAAACTACATCATCATTGTCAGTTGGAATTTTTGAAATTACTTTAGAATCATCTACTTGAATTTTTACTCTGGAAAAAAATACATTTATATTTCATTTAATCTATTAGAACGTAGTAACAAGTCTTAATGTTTCAAAAATACCAACTTTGGTCCTGTCAAATCCAATTTTATTTGCGTATCAGGAAACAGAGATTGGGACTCGTCACTATCGCTTTCTTCTTCTTTTGACAGTTCATTGTTCAAGTTTTCTCTTCCTTCTTCATTAATGGTATCCAAAGTATTGCCATCTTTTTCATCTGAAAGAATGTGGAATTAGTTAAAATATTTTATAAAAATGTAAAGCATAATAAAATTGATAAGTGCATACCATCCTCATCATCTCCATCTTCAAGTTCAATTTCATCATAAACTTCCATAGTTTTATCAGTTTCATCGCCATCCTCTAACGTCCTAACTCTTCTCTCGTTTTGATGTCTCTCAATCGAGCTATCTTCTAATCTAAACAAAAATCCCAATCCCATGATCATCTGACAATGAGGTAGATAATTTTTTTTCCCTCTGATCATAAAGGAACCTGTTGTTAGGTACTCTCCAGTAGGAGCAGTCTTAGATACTTGGTCACTGTTGACCCACCAAGCACCAGCAATGACTTTAGCTTCCCAAGCAATACTGAGGAAGAAAAAATTGGCCAGTATAAGTTGCTGTAAAAATTCAGAATTTCCAAGAACAACTTACCTGTATGCCACAGCCATGGTACCAGCTTCACCCAATGTTTTTGGTGGCACGGGACCTCCTACAGGATTTTTAATTACAACTGAACTGGCACCGCTCAAATCAGCGTGAACGTAAACGTCACCACTTCTCAAGTATTTCTTTACAATTAATTCGTTCTGTTGCCCATCTCTCCCACCAATTACTAAAAAAATTTATTTTTGTAAATTTTCATCTTTTTTTTATGAAAACCATTTTTCTATTTACTCACCCAGATAGTTTTCCGATGAAATAAACCAAAAAAACTTTTCGAACCAATAAACTTTCCGTGCCTTATTGATACTGTGAATAGCTTGCACTTCCTTGAGGGTCTGTTTTGTTTTCCTTTCTGCAGATTTCAATGCTTTCCCTTGAGACTCGATGGTTTTTTGGTGTTTTTTGGCAGCAGAACGTTTCTGATCATAGTATTTTGTGGCATTAGCAAATGCAGAATGGGCCAAGTCAATGTCTACTGTCATTGGGTTCAGTTCTGGTTCATCTTCATCATTATCCTTGTACGGATCACTTAGGTGTAAAGTAAAATGATTACTTTCCAATTTCAATTGTTTAATGGCACTTGCTACCGGATCTCCTTTTGTTTGTGCTTCTTTCACCAAGACTTGTATGTCTGGCCAAGCCATTTGGTTAGCCAGAGCACTCTGAATTGCCAGTATTGCATTATCAACTAACTCTTGATTCCTCATGATTAGTTCTGCCTTTTGTTTATCTACTTCCTGCGTTTTACCTAGCGACACTAATCTTTGGTCATGATCTTTTCTGACATTTTCCAATTTCTTTAGTGCATCGCGTTCTTGATGCAAGACTTTCAAATCTAACTTTTGCCCTTCCATCGTGGAAAAGTACTCGTCAACTGCTTTATCAAATGAATCATATTCTTTGTACAACTGATCTTTATACTGATTAAACAAACACGGATGAAACTCGATGTTTGCGTAAATAAACTCATCTTCACCATCTTTAATAGCCTTGGGCTCTTTCTTCTGAATAATATACCCTTTTGGCATTTCTTTTTTTGCGTTTTCTAGCAACTTTTCTGCATTTTGTATAGCACTGTACAACCGGTCTAAATCTTTCTCGATATCAAAGTCTTTCCCAATTTTACAACCCCATTGAAAACCTGTTTCCAACAACACATGATCAATGACAGCAGCACCAACTTCTAGATGAGGATTTAAAATTTTCTTTAAAGCATCTCCTGGTTTAGCTGCCTTCATAACATTTTCAAATTCATCTCGCGTGGGTATTACTTTTGTATGGGCTCTGAAGACTGGATACTTTTCTCTTACAGCTAATCTATATTCAATGTGTTTTATAAAATAGTTGTATATTCAGGATGAGGAAAGAAAATTTGAGAATAACAACATACCTTATTTTATCCCCCTCTGTATGTGGTCTCAAGATATTAAGAATTGTCATATCGTAATCAGTCAACACTATGTTACCACGATCGTACAGTTCTAATATGACATGGTAAGCAGCTTCGTTAGAACCAAACTGTAAATCAATTATTCTGTCAACTCCAACTTGTTTCAAACTCTCGAGTCTTTTGTTTTTAAGATGTTTCCTCATCTATGAAAGGTTTAAAATTTATAAATACAAATTCAAATGGAATCATTCAATACCTGTGATAGAAAATATGTATCAAGAACCTACTTTCATGGAAAATCCTGAGGGAGCTACATTTTTTGGCCACTCAAATTCTGTCGTGTGCATACGCATGCCAGACTCCAATAATAAAATTTTCTTTTCCTCGCTTCTTTGAAATCGAATTAAATACGTTTTGTGATCTATGTCGTAAACTTGATTAACTCGCATTCCCACGAGGCTGAAATAAGTTTTATTTCAAAACAAAGTATTATAACCTGTAAACTTTTTTTTGTATTACATTTTGGAGGAAAAAAACTATGAATAATACAAACTTTTGGAGCTCGGTGATGGAGCACACGATGTCATACGTATTGAATCGGTTCTTCATTTTTTCATCAATTAGCTACTCAATTATTGTGACAATCTGTTGAATTGAACATTTGACAACTCTCGTCGCTTTTACATGCATTCGTGGTAAGAGTTAGGTCACGGTCCCGTAAAACACGCGCAATCCACAATACGGAATCACTTAAGGTAGGACCTCCGCCTTAATCTGGGGTACAAGACTTATATTATGTAATTAAATAGATAAAGACCCGCTGAATCCAATGGTACCTTCAGTTATGCCCGATGACGGACAAAATCTCGAGTAACTGCGTGGTTATTGATTATTCAAAGCGAATTGTACGGAAGCCCGGTAACGACATCGTGCGTGCAGGCTTGAAAGCTAGATTGCATGCGTGAAAGGTATCGAGTTGCAAGATTGCATGCATGAAAGGTAGCGAGTTGCAAGTTTGCATGCATGAAAGGTAGCGAGTTTCGTTTTACACGGAAATCTCCGTGTGTTGGTACACCTCCGGCCATATATATATATGTCTAGTTTTTGTTTTGCTTAGATATCAAACGTCAATGAGAAGGCTCTAGTCTTAAGAAAAATGTATTTTTATTAATTTTTATTTGTCAAAAATGCCCAGAATGATGTCATGTGTGCAGGCTTCAAAGTTATTTTGAGATTGATAGTAACCTACATCCATTGATGAAGCTACATTTTTTTTTTTCTTTTCATATCCAAATTATTAATAAATTAAGCAAATATTTAGAAAATTAAAATTGATTCTCTGTAGAAACATTTTTTTTTGTTCGTTCGACAAATAAAAAGTAAAATAGGATCCACATGCACTATTTCTTAAACTAATCTTTGTATATATTTCTAATAAATATATTCCAACTTGAATGGATTAAATAAAATATAAGTTTTCTGTGACAGTGTTATTGTAACAGTATTGAATTATTATACTTTAACTATAATTTCATAGTGTTGACTGTAGACTTAATTGTCAACTCTACTTGGGACTCTGCACTTTTAACGTCTCTTGATTAGATTCATCTTGAAGCAAAAAGGTAAGTTTGGAATAAGTTTATGCTTTAATTATTAACGAGAAAAAAAAGGGATCTAATATTTCAAACAGGAAAAACCAAATCAGGTTTCAGGAAAAAAGTTTGAAGGTTATGTACTGTATGAGTACTTAAAAGGTTAATAATTTAATTTTTCCTGTTTGAAATATTAGATCCCTTTTTTTTTCTCGTTAATAATTAAAGCATAAACTTATTCCAAACTTACCTTTTTGCTTCAAGATGAATCTAATCAAGAGACGTTAAAAGTGCAGAGTCCCAAGTAGAGTTGACAATTAAGTCTACAGTCAACACTATAAAATTATAGTTAAAGTATAATAATTCAATACTGTTACAATAACACTGTCACAGAAAACTTATATTTTATTTAATCCATTCAAGTTGGAATATATTTATTAGAAATATATACAAAGATTAGTTTAAGAAATAGTGCATGTGGATCCTATTTTACTTTTTATTTGTCGAACGAACAAAAAAAAATGTTTCTATAGAGAATCAATTTTAATTTTCTAAATATTTGTTTAATTTATTAATAATTTGGAATATTTGGATATAAACAGAAAAAAAAAATGTAGCTTCATCAATGGATGTAGGTTACTATGAATCTCAAAATAACTTTGAAGCCTGCACACATGACATCATTCTGGGCATTTTTGACAAATAAAAATTAATAAAAATACATTTTTCTTAAGACTAGAGCCTTCTCATTGACGTTTGATATCTAAGCAAAACAAAAACTAGACATATATATATATGGCCGGAGGTGTACCAACACACGGAGATTTCCGTGTAAAACGAAACTCGCTACCTTTCATGCATGCAATCTTGCAACTCGATACCTTTCACGCATGCAATCTAGCTTTCAAGCCTGCACGCACGATGTCGTTACCGGGCTTCCGTAGAATTGCATCTTGGTCTCTTGAATAGCGAAGCCAAATTGGGGCATCCAAAGTGGCGCGACATTCAAATTGACTATATGGAGCATGACGCAAAAACCCAGATAACTCGACATTTCACATGTGATAAATAAATAAACCCTAAGCTATTTAACCCAGTAACCCAAAGCGCCTACTGGCCACTTTGTAATTTAATGTATTGAATAATAACAAAAGCCCCAATCACCACATAACCCAGGGCGCTTACTGGTCGCTTTGTTGATAAATATAATGATTTCAAAGTTAGTTCGCTTTGGATACTCGCAGTCTCGCAATTCGAGATTTCGGAACGCTCCTTTTCAGTTTTGCAAGAATTTTGAAGCGTTCCGTTTCTCTTTGCGAGTCTCGCGACAATAACGGAATGCACCATGTAGTCGATCTGTTCTCCAAAAAAACTATGATAATTTTGACTATGATAGGTGTAGGTAGATGAAACGAAAAATCATTTTTTTGAAAGATAAACCTTGAAGAATGGGATAAAAATTTACAACTTTTACATTTAGCTTAGAGAGAAATTGCAAAAGACTATCATCATTTTCCCATTTGTAATTCAGTGTTTATAAACTAAAGACTGTATTTAGGTGATGTTTCATCAATGCTCAGGATTACTTTCATTAAAAATATTAAATAAATTTATCTAGGATACAATAACATCATTCAACTTAAGTTAGTTTTGTTACAAGTTTTTATTCAATAACATTGAAGAAAAAAAAAGTTTTTGAATATTAACGGTAAGACTTTTGGTATCGAGCACGGGCACCCGGACCACCAAACTTTTTCGGTTCGCATCGCCGAGGATCTGCGACCAAAAGTGTCCTATCGTATGTGATAAGGATTTCTTTAATTTCCTTTTTGCTTGCTTCGTCAACATCTAAAAAATATTTGCCAAATAAGAAAACGTTCAATTCATTTATTGACATTAAAAGTAGTTCTTGTGACCGTTTTAATGTGATTAAGTTCATAGTTTTTCATAACTATACTTACATTTTTGGTAATATGCAACCAAAGCTTTAGCTATTGCTTGCCTAATGGCATATATCTGTGATATATGCCCACCTCCATTAACTCTGACTCTTATGTCAACACCAGCAAATTTCTCCTGTAGAGATAAAGAAAAAAGTTTGTTAGTCCATCAATTCATACATTTCTGAACATTTAAAGATACAAGAGAGTGAATTCAGTAAAAACCATTGTGTAATCAAGAACTATCATGTTCGGAATAAGTTAAATTCATCAGAATGACCAATTAATGTACCCTATACTTTGTAAGACGAGAAGCTTGTAAAAAGCCTCTCAAAAATGAAAATAAAACAAGTGAAATTCTACACATGTAAGAAATAACATGAAAAGGTGTGTAGTAAGCATACCTTGCCAAGTAAAAGTATCGGCTCCTGAAGTTTGTACTGCAGACCACGGGGTTCAAATAGTTCTAGAGGACGTCCGTTCACCCGCATGACTCCATGCCCTTGTTTACAATAAGCAACGGCTGTGGCACTTTTCTGTTGAGAAAAGATGGATAATTATATAATCTTAAGGTACTTAAACAGTGGTCGAATAAAAATATTGTATTTCTAATCAACAAAAATATATCATGCACGCATGGTCAAGTTGTCAGAATCTCGGCCAAAAAAATTAACACCAAAAAAAACCTACCTTACGTCCAAAAACCTGAACAGATTGGATCTGTGGCTTTTGTTTCTGAAACAAAAATAATTAAAATGTTAAACATTTGATTGGATCGAATCAAGTATTAATATTATGATAGTTAAAATAAATTTGCCGAAAACTAACCCCACCTTTTGCGGCGTCGCCATCATGACAGCTAAACTTTAAGAGTGCGTTACAACGCACACGGACAAGCAATTGAAGCAATCAACAAGATCTGGCAGAACGCCAGACGGCCAGACAAGTTATGAGCTATAGCATGAGCTTGAGGGGAGCCATGCTGGCCAACTGAAATATTTTATTCGTGATTGGCTCTACTTACGCGGCAAAATTTAATTTAAATTCAAAAGAAATATATTTACACCTTACATGCCATTCTATGGCTGGGTGCATTGTTGTTCTTAGTTATATGTTAAATATCTCATTTTTTACTCTTATTTATTATTTAAAAAAAAAAACACATTTCTATTGGCAACTATTAAACGATTGATTGATTTAAAAAATATTGACTTATACGTTTTGTTGGTAGATATAATTTTTCAAAGTAAAACCATATAATATTTTCCAATCTGATTTTATTACTTACCTACGACATTTATTTAATAATTAAATTAATAGTCTGTGAGAGGACGGCCTGTACTATACCTATACGCAAAACGGTCCGTTTTTATCCGTTTTCAACCGCTACATGCCATTAATTGAAAATAATTAAATATAAAAGAACAATTAAATAATTCGCGCACGCAAAAAAAAACTCCCAAACGCGAGTTTCCTTTTGCGATCGAAAATTTTTCTGTCGGTCGAAATGATTTATTTTATAACAATCTGAGCGAGAAATTTCTGTTAATATAATACGTAGGATATGATTCGCGTACGCAATTACGCATATGATCCAGTATATTATCTCTATGATGTGATCACAATTTTGCGTATTGGACACATATTTTCATGTATATGAACAAATTTACTAACTAGCGTTTTTTTATTACGTTTCGCGGACCGTTTCGCGTACGCGCGATCCTCCGTATATATAACACAGACTCCATAAATGTAAACAAAAGCCGACGACACCTAAGAACATTACGTTCTATCACGACTGGTTGGTAAACTTTTTTTTTTTTTTTTTTTTTTTTTTTTCAATTTGTAAGTATAGAAAAAATAAACATTTGTATTTTAAGTGACTTAGAAAAAGTAATCAATTGAATTAAAGTAAAAATTAATAACCTAACCTCGCTTCATTATTGATAAGAATATACATAACTTGGTCCCTTTATCATGTTTCATATTAATTTTTACTTAATAACTACGTGTTCACAAAAAAGTACCCAATGCACCTAGTGTATGTCTGTATATACGACTAAATAAATTTTCTTTCAGATGAAAGATGTCAACGACGTTATCTAACCAAGCCCAAATTCGCTATGTTATCGAATGGTTTTGCGAGTGGTCAGAAATGCAACGTGATGACTTTGTCGGAGTATTGATGGAATGCGGCTCTTCGGGTCTTGTGAATGGTTTGCTAAGTAATCTAAATCTCGGCAAAGAAGACTCAAACAGACCGCCGAGTCTTTTCCAGTGCAGGATCAAGCTTTTTCGCGAATGGAGCCAAAATTGGTCCGAGCAGGAAAAGAACTCGCTTGTAACATCCATCAAACATATGGATCCTAAATTTGCAGAAAAGTATGACCAGAGGCTTAATGCGGGTAGTAATGGAGAGGATGGCGCCGCAGCTGCCATTCATAATGAATCCTAATGTTTTTATATGAGTAACGAGAAATGGTGAAAACGTTTTTGTTTACTAATGCGAGAGACATCACTATTTTTGTGTGATTTTTACTAGTTCTGCTCGATAATGAGAAAAACATTCCAATGGAACGAAAGAATTCTGGATTACGTGTATTGTTTTTATTAATATCATTAAAACATTTTTGTTTTTGATAAACAATAGGATTCTAATGGTTCTATTGAATCACTATCATGCATAATCTCATAATACACTGCATATTTTATGTTTGAAAAAAAATAACGGTTTTAATTAGTCCAGTGAATTTTGTACTGCTGACCGAATATATTAGCTAAAATTGTAAGATTCTTTCAGAATTCATATAATGTTAAAAATCATTCTCATTTCTCCAATCGACATCTCTTGTAAAAATGTGTATGTAATACGAAATCGTTGCCATGAAACACAATGGTTCCAAAAGACCTTGTAAAGGGCCTACTGCGGATGATAGTGGATATATGCTTTTCAATATTATTTGAAGAAGTTTATACTATTATTCTCACACTCAAATAGTTGCAGAACGAAAGCTGGTTGTTGTCTAACTTGAAGCAACTTAGTCTCTCGTTTTTCGTGTTGTAATGTATGGCCACGCACTCTCCTTTTTTATACTTACCACTGAAGCAACAAATTCAGTGAATCCAATGGATCCGATTTTTTCATCTGTTTGTATATTTCTTTAATTTTAAAATCAATGTATCCAAATCCAATCTTCAAGATTTCAGAATTGGATTTTTAATCTGCCATCTTGTGTGAACAGTTCTATATAACATATATCATTTTATAAACATATCAGAGTTCCTAGTACATCTGTATTTTGTACAGAAAAAGTTGAAATACCCAGGCAAGGACCTGAGATGCGGATTTATATGCATTGGAAAAAGTAGGCAATCAGAGCCTTTAACTGAAAATTGGCATAAAGAGTACGATAAGTTCTTGCACTTGTGTGCGATTAGTGCAATTGCTTAAACAAATTAATTATGAAATTGTTTAAATTAATTTCAAAGAATTACATGTTGTACTATTTAATGTATGTGTTACGTACAATGTTACGTATATTATTAAGTATACCTTAGGCGGTATACGGAAAATAAGTTACGCACTGCCGCTCCTGTAAAAAATTCGTGAATGTTGAAATAATTTCGAAATATACATTTTTTTCAAATTTTAACCCTGCATTAAACAATTGTAATTATTTTTATTAACGTTGATTAAATAAACGCTATTTTTACTACCCCTTTTTAGACAATAGGTACATAAACAAGAATAATTGTTTTACATGTTTGCCTTATTTGTTTGAGAGCTGTATTTTTTGCGATACAATGAATACCACGATTAAGCTCCAAATATATGTATATCGTATATTGATCACAATATGCGATACACTGCAATGAATAAAATTTTTTTTGATGAATTATAGATCATATATAAGATCATTTGGATTCCTGAAATTTTTTTGCAAATTGTCGAGAAAATAAAAAATGGCCCTTTAAAAGTTGTTTGAAAACATAGAACCGTTTTTCATTTTACAAGTACATTTTTTTTTAAATTTAATCTATTAAATTTTTACATTCTTTGTAAGTACGCGGAAAGAATAATGTAAATTTTGGATGAATCTATACTTTTGAAATCAACCACCATTCATCCATAATCGTAAAAATGTCGTGAACAGACCTTTATGCCTCTGTTTACTATACTGGACGGGAGTATAGCCCTTTATTCGTACAGATTCAGACGTGAATGCAAGATATTGCAGCAGACGCCACATATTTAGTGAAAAAAAGTGTTTGTGATGAGTTTGTTTGTGATAAATCGGTAAGTTGTATCTTTTTTTTTTTTTTTTTTTTTTCGACGACTTTAAATGGTAAAACAAATTTTATTATTTAAAGGTACGAGGGAGAGGAGGTTAAGTCAGTAGACCCTCAATATAACCATCTTAATGAACTGCTTAAACGAATCGCTGAAAGAAAGGCAGAGAAAGAAGCCAAACAAGCAAAAAAGAAAGCTGTCAAGGCAAGAAAGGCAGAGAAAGCAAAAGCTGAAGGTTTAAAAAAAAAGAGTAAAAAGAAAAAGGCTCCAAAGAGAAAACTCGAGCCAGATAATGAGAAGATTGATGATCAGGATGAGGGAGGTATCAAAGAGAACAATGTTTCGGACAAACCGGAAGAACTGCCTAAGAGTGATCAGCAAGAGTTTACGATTCTTGGAAGTCACAAAAAAGCCAAAACTCAAGTCGTTAAGAGGGTCTTGCCTCATTGGCTCACGCATGCCGAATTAGTGTCTGCAGACTTGCACAATGGTCCTAGATTAGAAGAAATGCAGGACCTTTTAGATTCTAAGCTAGTGGACATACTCAAGGCTGATGGTATTGATAAATTATTTCCTGTGCAATCACAAGTCTTGTCTTGGCTTATCAAATGTGATAGAGACTACAAACTCGGAAGATGGGTTAGAGATACATGTGTGTGCATGCCTACGGGAAGTGGTATGCTATAGAATTTTTGAAAATTTAAATGTTTTTTTATCACTGCACATATTTTATTTGTGTTTGATGAATTTAATTTTCAATTTTTACATTACAGGCAAGACTTTGGCTTATGTGCTTCCGATCATTCAACTGCTTCAAAATAGTTTTATTCAGATGGTCAGGTGTCTTATAGTCTTACCTGTTCAAGAACTTGCTACTCAAGTTTATAAAGTTGTACAAAAGTATTCCAGTAGCACATCGCTGAAAGTGGCATTAATTTCTGGTGCTTCATCATTCAAAGAAGAACAACAAAAACTTGTCAAAAAAAGTAAATACTTTTGTTGTTACTTTTGGTTTATTGTTCTTACATAAATAAAATGAATTTTTTTTTAGCTGAAAATGGAAATTTCACCAGTTTGGTTGACATAGTCATTGCCACACCTGGACGCTTGGTAGATCATATCAGGAAGACTGATGGATTCTCCCTATCGGCCCTTAGGTTTTTAGTCATCGATGAAGCGGATCGCACTACAGACTGGCTGCAGTACATACCGTTTCCACACTCCAAAGCTCCGCCTCTTACATTAGGAAATATTCGCTCTTGGTATTAAATTATTTTCAATTATTAAAACACACTTGACAACGTTAACTTGAATTACTTCCTAAATTTTATTAGTTTGAACACTCCAGCACAGAAAATACTTCTGAGTGCAACTTTATCGCAAGATCCTGAAAAATTAAGCAGATTAGGCTTATTCAGACCTATACTGTTTACATCGGCGGTCGTCGATCTTGAGAAGCTTGACAGGGACTTGAATCTCGACAAAAATTTAAATAACTTTACCAGCCGTTATGGAAATCCAAGTGAATTAACTGAGCGAGTTGTCGAGTGCACACTTCAGTACAAGCCACTTGCGCTTTTCAAACTCTTAACAGAAAGTGAAAAAGTTGAAAAAACTTTGGTCTTTACGAATTCGGGTGAAGCTGCCCATAGACTGGCAATACTTTTGCAATCTTTGATTAAAAGTAAGGATTTAGTTGTTGGTGAACTTTCGGCGCAGTTGAGTTCCAAGCAACGAGAAGAGACACTTGAAAAGTTTACCCAAGGGACAGTGAAAATGTAAATATACATAACAAATTCCAAATAATGTTTATACATCTTTAAAATACAAATTATATTTTTTTGCTTTTATTTTTAGACTTATCAGTTCAGATGCATTAGCCCGAGGATTGGATATTCCTGAAATAAAGTTCGTCATTTCATATGATCTTCCAAAGCACGTCAAAGGATACATTCACAGAGCTGGTCGAACGGGCAGAGGTGGCATTCCAGGCACAGCCATATCTTTGCTTCTATCAAATCAAACTGCTCTTTTTGGTAAAATGCTGAGCAAAGTCGGTAAAACGGTACCTACCGTAGAGATGCTAGATTTGGAAGAATTTGCCAAGACTGTCGATTACCAGAGCCATTTGGAGAATTTGAAATCTGCCCTAACTAGCGAACAAGAATTAAATCTCAAACGGTTAAAAAATCACAAACGTATGGTCAAAACGTGATGCTATTATCTGTGTAAATAAACATAATATGGGTAAGCTGTGAATAAATTGTACTATAATAATGAATAACATCCATAATAACATTTTATTGTCTGAAGTTAATAGTATTATACATAGTACACGAATGTACCTCTTCCGCTTCACAGATGATCTCAGATTCAGCTTAATTCAGTATAACATAACACTTGTATCGTTCCACTCATTCTTATTGCCTTCAAGGTAATCATTCGTAAATTAAAATTTTATATGGCAATAATTAACTGCAATTCATTTTTTGAATAATTATTAGGCTCGACCAAATACACTTTTTAAAATTTGAAATTGATATATTTGATATTTTTGCGTAATACAATTACTGAGAGCCACTCAGTGCTGTTATACTTATTCGTTGTATCGAGTATCCACTCATCCAAAAAAATTAACTTTATTAAGTAAGTTATAATATAATTTAGTTTAGTTATACATTGTTTTTCCAATCAAACGGCTCAAGTACATAATATATTTATGTTTTAACCCTCATAATGTATATTTTTCGAACCTTTGAACTTTGCACACGTATTTACAAAAAATCATTCAATTAACAAACTATCGTACTAACCCAGAATTTACGAATTTTTACAGTGTTCGAATCTTTGGTACAAAAATCGCTAGCTTTTAAAATTCAACAAACATTGAAAGCCTCTATTGACTTTCAGTTTAAACAAGTGATTTATAAATTCTTTGGCAGTATTTAGCATGTAAATTGCTTTTTTTGGTCAAGAAATTTTTTACGTTTTACAATTGAAAAACATACGTATTCATCATTTTTCAAACAACATTTTGATCATAACATTCAAATTCACGCGAAATAACCGCTATACACTATAAAGAAAGGAAAAAATAAATGTAAAGCTCACACATTCCTTTATTCACATGCGATGGATACAAATGTTTTTGAACCTATAAACGAATGATATTTATTTTGTTGAACGTTTGCAAAACGCGTTTCGTAAATGGTTTATTATACACGAAATTTGTGCTTTGCGAATTTTATTGATAAAAATCAAACTTCACGGCTACCTGTTATGCTAATATATTCACATTTATCGAACCAGTTTCAATTTTGTACAAACACACACGCGTGGATAAAAATTTATTTACTTATCGCGTGGAATATCGCCCACGCGATAAAATCAACATTTGCCAATAGCTACGAAATAAATAAACAAATGGATTTCCTTTGTATTATCGTGGCGCTCTGCAAAACTTTATATATCATTTAAACTGAAAGTCAATTTTATACTCCCACGCATCCGATTAACTTTTCGTTTGATTTCGTTCATTTTAAAGAACAAACGCACCGATCGCGCATCACACACTACACCAAACAGAGAAAACTAACTCATTTTCGCTCGCCTGTACAAATATGAAGGCTCGTAAAGAGATACACGCAATTTCACGCGAAAAAAAAAAAAACTCGTGCTTGATTCTCGATTTTTAGGCTTCGCTTTGGGCTGGTACGCCTGTTTTGCTTCGTATCAATTATAACGGATGGAATACCCGTACAGAATTTGTGACGAAAAAAAAAAAAAAGAAAAAAAGATCCATAATCGTATTTGATTGTAGTTACGAAGCAATTTACGCGGGGAGAGCACGAGTCGGGGGATATGCATTTTAAAATTCGGGCTTTCGACGATAAGTAGTTGCGTTTCATTTTCGTTTGAAAAACATTGAATTTTTTCCTCACACTCTATTTATTATGCTGTATACTTATGTACATAATATATATGTATACGTTTGACCAATGCTGTCAAATTTACTAAATGTGTTTAATACGATACAAGTATTTTATTATTGTCATGATTTATCGCGCTGCACATATGGACAGGCGAAAATTATTCCATCACACACTACACGCGAATTAATGATTAAAGCACCTCGTGAGTTATTTATCTTCGCACGGTACTCCTCGCCATAATATCCCTTTGACAATTAATTTTTATGTTTTTATTTATACATGTTTGATATTACAGGTAAAGGAAACGGGGCATTTCCAAGCTCATAATGATATCCAACCAAAAAAAAAAAAAAAAAGCGATGCTATGCTTTTCCAAGCAAATGAGGGGTTGTGCGTTGTTTTTCCAATTTTTGTACTCTTTCCGTTTGACACACAACGGTTGAGCGATATGTCGACGTAATATTCTCGCGATGCAAAGAGGAAAAAGAAAAAAAAAAACTTTGGTCTCGCGTTAAAATTGCAAAAAAAAGCTTGATTTAATTTCGCAAACCGTTGGCCCGACATCGAAGAGAGCGAGTGCAGGTACACACACACACACTTACCCAGACCCGGTCGCTCCATTTAAATTAAGATAAGACATTTCTCAGGTGGCGCAGCACTTAATGCACTCCGTAGTCCCGCCCCGATCGCTCAAGTCTGCGGCCACGGCCCTCCCATGTATTATCAAGCAGCTCGTGGCGGGTCGACGCATACACACAGCTCCTCGGTCGATGTGGCGCGGACACGGTCCCGCTGACCGCCGTCGTGGCTTAATTAACATCGCCCGCGCGGCCGTAATCCGTGTAGCAGATGGGGAGGAGGAGGACGGGTGCGAACTCGGGGGAAGGAGATCTGGGAGGGAAAAATCTGACCCGCTCTTGTGTATAAATGTACGGCGATTAAACTCTCCCCCTCCGCGTGTGAAATATCGCGCGTATATACGTGGCCCCGGTACAACCGCCCCCCGGAGCGTGTATATAAGCCGGGATGCTCCCGAGTTAATTTGCCTCTCCTTTCCCCCCCCCCGCGGCCGTGCAGCTTGTAATTAAACTTTTCCTTTTTACCCGGGCTTGAGCGGTTTTGCGCGAGATCCCAGCGCTTAAGGCAAACAAACTCCCGTTATTGCGATCGTCGTCGTTGTTGTTGTTATTACTTTTCGTTTTGCCAAGTTTATGATGCCTTTTTTTTTAGTGTGTTATACAATTCCGATTTTTCTATCATCAGCTGTGCACCACTTTTTCTCTCGATCTGATGAGGCGTGCACGTACTCGATGGGAATGGAAGTAAAAGCCACCGAGAATTTCGAGACAAACTCCAGCCCTGATATAATATGGTATCTGTACTGTTATAAAACATGAGGGGATTTTTTTTTTTTTAAATTAGGATGCATGGTTTTTGTTTGTTTAAATATCTCGATCATACCACCTTTTCCCCCCTTTATCTATGCATTCGTTTGATTACGCCAACTGCAGCCGATCGGTAATATTACAAACGTTACAATTTCATCAACGGCACTCGTTCAACGGTGCTAAAATATTTCTCCCTCCGGAGCAGTTCGATTCCGTACCTACGGCATACGCTCTAAATATGTATATACTTATAACTATTTACAGTCTTCTTGAGCTGGAATTACGGGATTTAACGCAAGCATTTTGGATCTGTTGGTATCGCGTTAAAAAAAAAAAAAAAAAAAAAAAACTCATCTCAGTTCACTCAAAATCCAGTTGTTGCAATTTAAACCGCGCATAATATTTTCAATTCTACCAGCGATTTCGGAACAAGATAAAACAGATTGTTTCACCTACCGGTAAAAGAGCCACTTTTCCAGTTTTTTTTTTTTTTTTTTTTCCATTTTCACATTACTCCAACAGCCTCCTTCACTGAATTTTCATGCTCGCCTTTAATATTATACTTATCAGCACAACAAACTCATACGTACTAGCCCAACATTTCGTCATACACATATTTTGTGCGTCAACGGCAACATACATAATATAGCCACCTTCGTTATAATCAAGCGATGGGTATATATAACATATCTACTCGTTGTTATATTCCATATCATTGTATTTACACTCGTATATATAATAACAATCGAACGAACAATCGGTATAATTAATATATTGCATGTATAGGTACGCGAGCACGGCGTCGCGCACGATATTATTATTATACACGTGTTATATACTCGCACGCGCGCCGTGACCCAACGGTACGTACCTACACAATGTAACAAGGGGATAAACGTTCATTCCATATATATGTATACATATTATATGTTTATGCATAAGTGATTCCCCCCCGCGACTCGCCTTATAAATGTAGAGGAAGACCCGTTTCGCGACACTTTGACGATTTTTGCTTCACGCGCGTCTGACGCCTACTACCTAAAATATATGTATATCCGTACACCCATGTATATATTTCGTTTGCGACCAGCAGCCATAACCCGATGAAGTAAAACAACAGCTACCTCGTGAGGACAGTATATATATATAACATACATAGTCTTGTGACATTTACCCCTCGCCTTTAAACACGTATAAATTATATATACCTGTAGGTCGCACGTCTCCGCTTGCCGGTCGTAAAATAATTATTTACACGCCCGCTCTTTGCTAGACACTGTGGCCCGACGAAAAATTAGAAGAAACAAAAAGGGTACTGATATGGTGTGAATATAATATACATAAAAGGGTTGTTTGGCGTACGCGAGAAGTAGTCCTAGCGCGCGTCCCTCCTGATGGCGAAAATCGCGGCTGCGCACGAGGCGACGAGCAGCGACACGTGGACCCGAGCCGTGACCCCGGCACTGTCGTCCGGCCAGGTAGTCGGGGCCGAGGGCTGCTGGGGGTAGGGCCTCTCGGTGCGCTGCTGCTGCTGACCCCGCGTGCCACCTCCCGACTGCCCGACTTGGCTGGTCTGCTGCTGGCCGTGGCCGAGCTCGTTCGCGCCCAGGGTCTCGTGGAGCTCCGAGGAACCGGGCTCCCCGTGGTACCTGTTCTTGGTGCGGTTCCGGCTGCTCGGCTTCTTGCGCCCGGGCCTCAGGTCGTTTGGCCGCGACTGCGTCACCGGGGTCGTCGTTGGAGACAGGTCTCGGAACTCTGCGGACAATTTTTTTTTTTTTTTTTTTTTTTTCTTTCAAGCCCTCCCCCTGAGCATCTTATCATCTTTTTTTTTTCATGAAAATTCTGCACCTGGACGTTTGAGCTATATACTTATTGTTTTCAGCGCGAAAAAAAAAAAATAATAATAATGCTGGTAAAATTGTTCAACGAGGCAAACAGTTATTTGCCGTCAAAGTACATGATGGGGACACAATTTGTACATCACCTTGCAGCCGAACGGCGCCCTCAGCTCGGCCGAGCGCGTTTTCCGACGAGCAGATGTAGCTGACAAAGTCGGCGGGCTCGAGGGCTCGTATCGTCAGATTCATCTCCCAGGAGTAGTCGTTGAGCTGTCGCTCGGCCATCGCGTACTTGTCGTTGGGCAGTAGCTTGTCACCTGTTGGGCAGAAAAAAAATGACGATCGAGTTCAAAGCTCTTTTATCCGCTGATCAATCGAAAGTAGGATTTTGTTCCTACCTATGACCTTGTACCACGTGTTCATCGCTTGGGGCGAAGCTTCGACGGTGCACTGTAGCACGACGTCTTTGGTCACTGGAGCCAGGACTACGTGCGTCGTTACTTTTACCGAGGGTTGGACTGAAAGAGGTACGAGCGAACGGTTATTGTCTCAGGATAAAACGACCGATACATCGGACGTCACTGTAGTTCCACAGGGGGTACTGCAATACTTTTATTTGATCTTTATCGACTGACACTCAATTTCATGGATTTACGAGACGAAAACAAAAAATCTTCCCATCGGAGTGAGGAAAAAATAACCAATGTACGTAGGGTAATGTTGAACATGCAAGTAGATAATACATGTTATTCTACAAAATGTACGTGGGTGTGGTTTTATGTTAAACTTTTAATCGGGTTCAAGACGTTTTATTAGCTTGACGTGCTTGTGTCGGGTGATTAAATGAAAATATTTCCAAGAGCAAGATTGTTGAAGAAATATTTTTGTCTTCACCATTTGTTGGCATCTTAAACAAAACAGTTGCGCTTTTTTGCCAACGGTATATAGGAAAAAAAGGACGAGCTGCATGCCCTTTGTAAACCTGACGTGAAAGAAAAAAAAAAAAAAAAAAAAAAAAAGAAAAAAAAAGAGGGAAAAACCGATCGAGTCCGCGAACGAACAATAGCAGAATGGTTGGTTGTACATGAAGGAAATACGAAGCCGTAGCCAGGGGTGAGCGTACACAGGTACCCTGTATAATGTGTCCTGTGTGTCTATGTATACACATGGTAGTTGTTGCATAAGTTGTACTGTATAGGCACATCAGGGGGGTGGTGTGGGAGACTCACATTGGACGATAACGGCGTAGCGCTTGCTGACGCTCGGGGGTATGGAGTTGGAAGCGATGCAGAGGTAAGTGCCCATTTCTTGCCGCAGCACGCCGCTCAGCTCCAGCGTCTCGCCCTCGTACCTCGTCAGCACTGCAACACATCGTATTATCGTTTCATATAGACGCCCTAACCCGCGCATGCACGCTCGCCTGTCCTAAACCAATGCATTTACGCATTTACGTCAACCGTGATTTTACCGATTTTATCAAGTCATGGCTCACTGGTGACTCAGTTATATATAACTATAATAATATATTTAGCTACGTATGCTCCGGGTTCAAAATTCCACGTAGTTTTCACTCGCTCCATTTTATTGATGTACACCAATTTAATAATAAAAGCTTCAATATACTATTACTGCCCACATAGTAGAAAATCTCTGAGTATAAAATCTCACACCAGTAGTCAATTCACTCGCAATAAATTTCGTCGAAATCATTGAGCGCGTGGTGATCAAAGTTGAAGAAAAAGCCGATACCGATGACGATAATAATAATAATTGAAACGATGATAAAAGCTTCCATGGCAAATGTTGCTTTTAGTATATTTTGCGCTCACCGTTTGCGTATACAGAAAAAGAAAAGAAAAAAAATCATATTTCGTGCGCCCACTACAATACGACTCTTCGCATGCATTGAAAATAAACGATAAAAAAGGGCAACTTACGTTTTTTCTGGCCATTCTCGCGCAAAACGATGGGCCGGCCGTCCTCGCGTTTCCACGTGACATTTGGCTGGGGCCAGCCAGTCGCCTCGCAGCGTAACTTGATATTACCCTCCTCGTGCGCCACCAGGCCCTCCGACGTGTCGTCCACGATATCCGGTGGTATCATGACGCTCATGTTGCCCATCTTTCGGAAAAAGCGCCACCCGGAACGGAGATAAACAACCAAAGAATGTCATTACAAGAGAGAAGCAGGTAACAGGTGCATCCGTGTTTATTCGCGTGTTGAGTTACGCGGCTGTGTTTTGTATATATTCCGTTGCGCCAGAGTTTGCATTACTTTTTTTTATACAAATTTCCATAACGGGGTAGTGCGCGCCTCCGTACAAAAAAAAGTTGAGCGGAATATTCTGTTCTATGGAAACATAAATATATGTTACATGAGTCGTACTCACTTGACTGAGCATCGGGTCCGTGTTGACCTGGCACATGTAGGTGCCCGAGTCATTCTTCTGGACGTTGGATATGTGGAGCATCCAGGTGTTGTGGCCGTTGTGGGTTACGGACAGTCGCGGGTTGGGGGCCACCATGTGCGTGTGTATCGCCAGGATGGCGCGCGAGTCCGACTTGAGCCAGGCCACCTGTTTTTTTAATTTTTTTATTTTTTTTTATCGTTGATATGTTGAAATATTCAAAATTTTTTTCGTGGGTTGGCTGTTCTATAGAAATTTTCAATGCTTGGAACTATGTGCTTTTGATTTTTACCAGTTTGTTTTTCGTAAGCATTTCTTATAGTTATTTTGTACTTCAAATGAAATCCGATCTGTGATAATCGGTGGGTGTGATTAATTTTCTTTAATATTCGACCTTACGAATTTTTTACTCCAAAATTGTTGATATTAAAGACTTATGTTGGCTCGTTCTCTCCTAATTTTGTTCCAAAGAATATGGTAATATGATGAGTATTTCAATGTTTCCTTTAAAAGAATACCGATGACTACTATATTTACTGAGTCGACTATATGTTCGAATGACGTAGTTTTTTTACACATAACGGCTCGTGTCAATAATCCATGAAGTTTTTTGTACGTAAGTGTACTATAACTCTCGAACCATGAAAATCAACCTTTCCAAGTGTCAATTATGAAAATATCATTTTTTAGAATCGATCGAGTCCATTTTTTCCCGTATAAATCGTGGGCCAAAAATTAAATATTAAATTTAGGTCTGTAACCGGGAAAAAAAAATTTTGAAAAAAACTTTTGTGGATAAAATTTAGAATTCCAAATAATCATCACAGTTTTTCTCAATTTACCACTAATTTTTTCACCAGATGATCAAGCTATTAAAAAAAAACAAGGTACCCACAGGATTTTATAAAAAAACTCTACTTTCATCTCGAGATTAAATGGCATATTCTTGTACACACTAAAATCTGTTGAAAAAGAATTACGTGCTACTTCATAAATACTATTTCATTCCCAAAGTATACATCAAATATTGTTAGTTTAGCGTGTAACGATTCCTGTAATATGTTTACGTGCGTCGTTTTCATTAAATTCCAACATTTGATCTCGTTGATGCGTATACATATTATACCTACTTGAGCACAATAAACCTCGTCTCGACATAGGACGTATTACAAACGTCACGTATGACGTAATAAAGGCATGATGATATAACAAGCGAAGTATTAATACATACATAATATGTAATGTAACGTATGAGGAAATCGATTAATCATTTACCTTGTAGGACTGGAGATGATTGACGACGCAGGTAAAGGACGCGTCGCGGCCCTGAACGACCGTGTGATTCTCCAGCGGCGCCAAGAATTCCGGCATAATCTCCGGCATTATTTGACCTGCGGACACGAGAAAAGCGCACGTATATATATACGCACGAGAACGAAAGCCAATCTCACATCGTCCACAATTGTCGTGAAGGCCGCTTAGGTACACACGCGAGCATCGTATCCATACATCATTAGGACTCGTAATATAAAGTATGCGTGTACATTCGGGTGCCCGCACTCGGAACCCCGATAAATTATATTAATATTTGTACCTATGTGGGTTCTGTATAATATGCGATTCGACCCACATGTACACATATACAAACGTCAAGAACAGAGGGGCGCGTAGATCATGTAGAAAAAAAAGGACATATTTTTCTCGATGAAAGCGTGTCTCCCGCGTATAGTTGCGTCCGCATCGATGAATAATACCCACCTACGCGATAGCTCAGCTCGAAAGAGCGGAAGAGCGACAGGAAGCTGCAGAGGGGAGAGGGGGGTGAGTTTGAATTTTTCGCGAGCGCTCGTGCAAGAGGAGCGATAAATGGAAAAATTCTTGAGTCGTAATCCGGCACAAGAGAGAGAGTCGAGCATTTGCGCGCGCATCCCTCTCTATACGTAGCAGCTCAAGGGGGTAGGTATTATTATTATTATTATTATCATCATCATGATACCAGTGGTCGTGCGAATAGAAAAGAGGAAGAAGGGTATAGCCGTTTCGCCCGAGGGAATTCTAATTTTGCATTTAATTCTTTATTCGACTGCCGCGAACACGCCGTAAGCCACTTTGAGCCGCTAAGAGCCGTCACCGCGGCCCTTCTTTTTTCCCTCCCTCCATCTCCCCCTATTTTACGCTTTCCTCTACTTTATTCCGTGGCACGAGATTCTGATGAGCCGCTCCTCTCGAGCTGAATCCGTTCCTTTTCTACTCCTCTTCGTACTAGACGGACGGACGACCTCGCGAGCACCGCGCGCCCACAATTGGGGCTACATAATACCTGTAAGATAGAAAACGCGGGGCGACCACCCCACAAGTAATTGAGAATAAGTCCTGCTTTTCCCTTTTTCCAGCCAAAAGTACCTACCTCGGTTTTATAGTTTATTCGCAGGTACATGTATAAGTTATACCACTGATTTTCACCGCGACTATACTTTACGGTACATATTACGTATACGTATACATATATATGATGAAGGTATCACGGCAATAGAGCCTCTCGCTTCTTTCCCCGACAAGTGCGACGAGGAATGAAAAGAGAAATCTCTCTCATGAATTACCGCAAGTCCAAAAAAAAAACCACGGTTCCCCGAAAGGGAATACGAGTGTTCTCTTTTACGTGCAGTCGTATACATAGAGATCAGGATCTAATTTTAAAAAAAGGGGGGGGGGCTAGTGTCGGCTCCGTGAGGGGGATGAAAAAGTTAGGGGGAGTGAAAGAAAAGTGCGCGTAATTGCGTCGACTCGCGCAAGACTCGGCCCTGAGACACGCGGGCTTTGATTTCAGATATTCGACCCCTAGGTAGATGGAGGGGGACGCGCATCGTTTGTAGGTATATACAGCGCAATCGGGCCGGCCCGTGTGTGAGTTGGACGCGGAGGAATCAACTATCCTACCGAAGGAACTTGCCGGGGACGCAGCGAGCCAATGTTTTCGGTAAACTTTCAGCGCGTGTGTGTGCACAGTGCCCTTCTCTTTCTCTCTCTCTCTCTCTTTGTCTTGAGCGAAACTTGCGAGAGGAGCGACTGGAAAAATATGATAGACGGCGTTCCCCCTAGATATATACCTACCTATCTCCGCGACTTGCCGTTAGTTTACCTATGCAAACTCCATCGACGAGAGTATATTATATGTAGGCACGGATATGCGGGCCTTGGGGAAGGATCGCGGATGCGATAGTACCTAGTGGCATATCATAGGCCGACTCGTTACCATAATCTCGAGAGCGGGAATCGTCCCGTGCGTGAAATACCCGCGTCTCCGTGTCCTCGTGCTTCTTTTTTCCGCCTCCGATCCCCCCTTTTAAAAAACTTTGGATCCCACCCATCGTCCTGGATTTACCTATGGATATACGCGTCGCGTATCCACGCAAAAACTAAAAAAAAAAAATGCTCGTTCCGGAGCACTTGAATATTTACAATGTTTTTTACCCTTGTTCTTCTCCCTCCTCCGTATAAACATTTCGTCCCGTACCAATTTTTTTGTAACCGTAGGCTATTCGAGCAAAATCATATCTTTGTTACACGAACGATTTCCTCTGTACAACGTGGACGCACAAGTAGCGCCGCGGAGTCTCTCGTGTATATATACTCCACCTATGCACGCATATCGTCGCGAAAAAGGGATTTTTTTTTCACTCGGCTCGGGTTAACCCGAGGCTCGGGTAGTTAGGTGTATACTGCACGACTGGAGCCGTACACGCGCAATATATACATATATGTACACATGGCACAGAAAAGCACGCGCAGAGAGAGATAATAGTATCGTTATCTTACGGTTCGCGAGACGACGAGGAAGCGCTCGGGTACTATCACCGCCGTGGCAAGGATTCCGGGATGATATCCAGGAGTATTTTTTCCTTACTCTCATGCACCGGCTCGCCCGTTTTTGCCAGAGAGAGAGAGCCGAGTCGGTATCTCTACACGCGTGCACGGGAGCTATCAATTTTGTCTCGCTTGCCGCTGCTCCAACTATACATATCTCTTGCGTATAAGTAAGTAATCTACTCCCACGTACGTTTGTACCTCTCTACTATGGTATATATCCATATCCTGTGTGTACGCGCGCCGTCGAATAATCCACGTGGCTGATCTGCTGTTTGACCTTTTAATTGTCAACATGTACCTCTCCTCGACTATTAATCTAACGAGCTCGTAATATCGTGCCTGGTTAGATATCCGCGTGACTCCTTAGCCTCCGAGCTTCAAGACGTTAGTTAGTAATTTTTTTTTTTTTTCAGAAAATTGTAAAATTTTTGAACGATCGGTTTAAAGACTGTACGGTTTTCAGACAAGAAAGCAATTAGTTGCATTTGTGGGCGAGAAAAAAATACATCCCATCATTTTTATCTGTCTTGCAAGTATATAGGTATTAGTCGAGCAAGTAGTAACACTCGATTTTGGTCGGACGCATCGGTGTACAGGTATTCGATATAGTTAGCCAACCGGAGGTTGCTCCAATTTATCATTGTTATCGATCGAGTTGGTAACAGTGGCTTGATTGTCATAAACGCGAGAGTAAAAATCAAAAGAGGCAATCAGCCGTGCAGAGCAAAAAGCGTCGATCGAACGATGGAAACCCCTGCCACTGAAGAGCCCCACAAATCACGGAGCGTCGAAATCGCAGTGATATCAGCCGCGTCACCGGGACAACACACACGGCTCGTCCGCTGCGTCGGTGTGAGCTCTGATGGGTGTAATGTCTGTTCTTGACGTACGGCGATGTGACGACTCGTCCCCCGCCCGAAGAAGCCAAAAAATTCATCAGAGGTTTTTCTTTTCCGACTATACATAGCTGTCGCTCCTTCCTCTTACTTCTATTATACTTCCAACTTTTAGCCTTTTACATCGCACGCCCCGGAATACGAAAAAAAAAAAGAAAGGATCGCTCGTTCGATCAATTCATCTGTACGCGCTCCAAAAGCGGCCGAACAAACTCTTGCTTTCTCTTTGATTTTTTTATCTCGAGTAGGTGTTGCGTGCACTGCATTATACGTACACCTATATAGTGTGGTTCTCGTGCGCCGTGTATACATTTACGTATTAAAGTCAGCCCCTCCGGATTCCGAGCTCTTGATTTAGTTGGGCTGTAATTATGGTGGACTCTCAGGTAATGGGTATACGGGTGGAGCGGAGCAACCGTGCTCTTGGGTATACCCATAATAACAGGGCCCACCTTGGGATCCTGTGCAGAGGCTGCTGCTTTGGTGTTTTTCTTTGCATGTATACTTTTAATTTGAGCGAAAGACTGCTTGTGCTGTGCTGCTCTTCACCGCAAACGAAAATGTTTGCTGTTTATTTCTCGTTTAAATAGCAATTGGGGTCTTGATTTTACTTCCATACGAGGTTTCTGTTTTTGCGCATAAACACTTCAAATTAAAAAAAAAGAATCCTCGTTATTGGCGCGATAAACAGATTATAGTCCTCTGCATGCTGGTTCCATAATGCATCGCTGCCGATGAGGGGGAGATGATTAAAAAAAAAAAAAAAAAAAAAAAAAAAAAAACCAATCGTGCCGATTATCGCCAAGCGTGTGAAATCACAAGAGTCAACGTTGCGATTGTTGCGTTTATCGGGCAGCAAACAGCGGCACCGTGTACAGCAATAAATAGGTATCCTACCCCGTGGGGCGGTCACTTTAGAGCTAAAAAAAAAATTTTTTTTTATCTCCCCAAAAGAGTGAGAGTGGGAGGGGGGTTTGGTAGCGGGCATCGGCCGTTTCGCCGGTGGTGGGCTCGCAGGCTGCGCATTAACTGCATCATCCCCGGATAATAACAATAACTCATCCCAATCCAATGGCATTAAAACGGATTTTAATAAAATATCTCCCTCCGCGCGCTCCCATATCGTTCTCGTCCTGTGTGTACCCGCTACACGTATGCTCTGCCATTCTCTCATTCTTCTTTCCTCTTTAACTCCGTTCGGCTCTACATGCGCTGCAGTAACGACTCTGTGGCCCCGATGCGGCGTAATATTATTCGAGGCAGATTTACTCGGAAAATACTTGGTTGACATTTTGTTGAATGTAAAAGTGATCCAACAATTCAAATTTCAGGAAATTTAAATGAAAAAACTTGGAATCTTGGAGCATGGCTATTTATTTCATATATTAGTTGGACTATGTGATCCAATATTTCGGAGTCATCCTGACTCCCTCTTCAGGGAACTATGCAGACGCGAACATGAAAATGCCAAACGCAGCATGACCGATAAAGACTAGTCATTTTCATGTTCGCATCTGCATAGTTCCCTGAAGAGGGAGTCAGGATGACTCCGAAATATTGGATCACATTGTCCAACTAATATATGAAATAAATAGCCATGCTCCAAGATTCCAAGTTTTTTCATTTAAATTTCCTTAATTATGGCAAAGGAGCAAGAAGACAGTAGTTTTATTATCAAATTCAAATTTCAATCGAAACGCGTAGAAAAGCTACGAATGTACGAAAACAACTTTATTTCTCTCGAGTAGGTATACATGAGGTGTTTTTTTCGGCTTCATCGCCAGTTTGCTTTTTATACACACCTTTGACGCCCTTATTTGTACTTTGGGATTCTCGTTTTGTAAAAGTCATGAATCTCGTGTGTCCATACGTTTTCCGGATTTCTTGGAGATTGAAATGTTTTAGAAAACAGAGGATAGCACCGATGCATAATGAATTGTAATTTTTACGCCCCAACAAGCGAAATGGCACATTTCGAGATTCACTTTATTTTCCCTTCTTCTTCATTTTCATAAAATTTTTTTTTCCCATAAATCAACAGGTCGCAGGCGTCGCAAAACGCATATTGACACTCGAGCAATGTCGCTCCGCCGTGTACGCGTCGAAAGACGATTTGTAGAGGTCGAATTAACGAAAGCGATAGCGCGTGTACATGGCGGAGCGAAAGTGCTTTGTGCTCGACGAAAATCAGTATACTCACACAAGCCGAGCCGTAGAAGCAGGAGCAGCGGTACCGGGGCGCCGAGCTTGCGCGCTGCCATGAGATTAGCTTCTTATCCCCTTGGCCGCTCTTGTACAGTACACCAGGGGCTGGGCCCCTCTTCCTTCCGATCTGAAACAGATAAGAATACTCGGTTCAAGCGCTTATGGCCTAATGGGGCGTGCGTTACAACTTTCGGGCCGAGTCCCGTGAATCTAGTGCTGGGGAAGTTTTCAACTTTTCCCGGATGAGCTATCATCGCGCCGCGGGAATTCAATTGTAAAAGTCCCACCCGCCCTTCTTCCGATTCGAGATTTTTCAAATGTCCCCACCGTCCAAAGATGCGATATTTCCACATCCCGCCCCGGAGGCAATCGGAATTATTTAGCGTCAAAATGGCAAAAGTAACTGCTTCCGCGCGAGACGAACCATCGGCAATTCCTCGAAAATAAAAAAGGCAGTCGAGACTCGGTCGGAGACGCGCATCATCGGGATGAAAAATACACGAGCGTGGGGCCGCGTTATGCATTCGCGAGCGAGTGATGAATCTGCTTACTAGCTCTAGCTCGCGAAGAGAAATAGAAGGGGTGGGGGGTTGCAAAAAAAAAAAAAAAAAAAAAGAAATCATAAATATGGGGGAGGGGCCGATCAACGTTTCTCGTAGAAATTCACTGTGACTGCGCTCGTATCCTCATCCATCAGGAGTCCCGATCAATCACCCGTAGTTCGATACACCCTCGATGGGCTCCCGCCCGACGTCATAATCGTCACTGTATATGTACACACCAGCATAGAGTTTGGGCACACGGTATATGCGTATACGTAACAATAATAATGTGCATCCAGGGCCGGAGGGGGATGGATTGAAAAATATATGAATTATCGAGGGAGCGGGGAACGCGGCCCTCGTATAATTGGACGATTTTTCAGAGTGGGCCCGAAATGGATTTCCCCGTGTGTATATAATATGGCGCGGTCCCCCCTTTGGCAAAATGGAATTTCCACATTCGTCGGAAAAGCCACCTAGCTTCCGAATAATCCTCATCCCTCTCTCTCTCTCTCTCTACGCTGTATATATACATATATACGTGTAGGTGTACGAGAGCGAGGGTTTTCCTTTTCACGTGCTTTTCAGTCAAGCGTCGACGATTTCGATACTAGCTGCCGCGAACAAGCACGGAGAGGGTATAGCAGAGCACCACCATAAGTTATGACTCTCTGCCGTATGAATTTATGCATGAGATACGAACTTTATGCTTTATGCATTGGACGCGCCGAGCGATAAGGAGCCGCGTTGGCCGTCCCTATATATACATGCAGGTGTGCGCGCTTGCCTGCCTGATGCCTGTATTATATAATATGTACCATCGCGTTTACCCACTTTAGCCTATATCTATGTACACGTACGGGCGAAGAAGCGACTTTCACGGGGAGTCCGTCTAATCGCGCGCCCATTCAATTTACCGGAGCCAACTCGCGTACAAGTATTTTTTTCGCGCGTCCCGCGAGGTCACGCATACACTTTCTGTACCGGTGGAATGCCCGAAACTCGCGTCGTCTCCACACCTCATTTGGCTCTCTCTCGATCGTCTCCTTCCTCGTACCCTCGCGTGCAGGTACATTGGGAAAAAGGGGAAAAAAAAAAACAACGGCCCTCTCGATGGCTCCATCTGATTCGTGCGCGCAATTCCGATGTAAATTGAAATCTGTTTCCCCATAAACGCGCCTTTTGGTTTTTCCGCGCAAACACTCCTCTCTCGATCGCCCGACCCGTCCAACTGTAAACTGCCCGTCATTTTTTTTTTTCGTTCCGTCCCCTCCGTTGCAGTGCACGCCGCGCTACGGATTTATGCTCCGTTACAACAATGGTTAACCACCACAATGGCCGTTCTCTCCCCCAAAGGGCGTATAATAATTTTTCATCCCGTCGTTGCGCGGGAGAGACCCCCCGTTAAAAAAAACTCTCGCCCGAGTATAATTAATTCGCTGGCGTCGCGAGGCATCACCCACCACGCCCGCGGCGATGAAAATTTGCAGGGGACTCTATTAACCCGCAGCCATATATGTATAAATGCGGCTGTTTTCCGTGATAGCTGTACACATATAAAAGCAGCGCCCTAAAGTCACACACGTAAACGATCGAGTGCGGTGTGAAACGTATATGCGCCTATATACTTGACCGTGACTGCGCTTTTTTTTTTTTTTTTAATTTTGACTCGTTGCGGGGGCGTTTATGTATTGAAAGCTCGAGGTGGTCGCACAAAGTGCAGTTGTTGCAAGTATAGCGAGTAAATCAAGAGCAAACACGAGTTGGGGACAGATCGCTCGAGGAGGCGGCGCACGTCCAAGGACCTGCACTCCTTGTGATTTACGGGTTAAAGTGCGGGAGCACTCCGGGGGTGCGGTTGAAATAAAAGTCGAGTAGCCGAGGAGTGACTACTCGCGTCAGTTGAACCCTTCGTGTGACGCGCGTGAGGCGTTTCCTCCATCAGCCCGGACGTGTCCCTTCGTGCGGAGACCAACTCTACTTCATAACGCCTCGGCTCCCCCCACCCCCCTTCACGTGCCGCGCGTCTTTTCTTTCAGCTCTATTAATCCTCGAGCTCGCGTACGCGAACACATATTATACGTACGTCTCGCGCTTGGCCGCGATTTATGCTGCCCCCCCCCCCCTTTGTGAACGCACGAGTATGGCATTGCCGTGGATTTATCGGCCCGGGTGATTTTTCCCGAGGAAAGAGTTGTCCCGGAGGTGACGGAATGGTCGATAATGGGCTTGGAGCGGCTACGATGATGGATTCGACCATATACGAGAGGGGGACCTTTAAAGTGATTTGAAATACCGCCCATATCCATTCGCATTCGCGTTTGTCCCCATAACTGCTTTTGCTCGTAGTAGATCCAGCTGGAATTCCAATATTACCCATGTACGCGCGGGTGAAGGAAAAATGTATTGAAAAATTACTTCTGTTTGTACGTTTCGGCTCTTCCGTTGAAAAAAAAAAAGAAAAAGAAAAAAATTAAAAGCCTTGCCGCGGAGTTGGCGAGGAATGTTTGGTGAAAAGTTTGCTCCTAGGAATTCCGGGGATTCACCGAGCGTCGAAACAAAAGCATCGGATATATTCGCTGCGCAACGAGGGGCGTAACAAAAAAAAAAAAAAAAAAGGAGCAAAGTAGCAGAGCGAAAGAAGAAGCGTTTTGAGAGGGGGAGGGGGAGGAAAGCGAAGAGTTGTCGCGTAAAGAAAAATATAAAGAGGGACCGGCTGGGGCAAACGCTCGGAATGCAAATTATCGCGTCCGCCGTGGAAACGAGATTTACATCCGTAATAGGATGGCGCATCAGCGCCCCCGTAAACTCACCCGGGCGATATCGTCAAGTTTCCCCCTCTCGTCGACGGACGTCGTAAAACGCGCGCCAACGAAACTTTTTGCCACCCCCCCCCCCTGCCACTGCTCTGTACACCTTCCCCGAGAATTCATAATTTCGCCACTGGTGACCTGGAATCGATCGCGGATACGCGATTCCAGAGGAAAACAAAGAGGCTCTCCATTCTCTCTTCCACTGAGTTATCATAATCAAAGAAATCGCGGGAAAAATGTATGCCTACCATCAAAGCTATACAGTCAGTCATGGTACCAAAGTCCATGTGATTCCCATCACGTATATATACCTATAAAAAAAAAAAACGAAATCCAAAAAGCCCCATTCATTAATCTCCTTTTTTGCGTACGGATATACGCATACATGCCTTCAGTTCACGAGGGGGTTGGAAATGCAAGATCCTCGGTGCATCCTCTTTGACGCATACCGTTTTCCGCGGCCTTGTAACCACACGGCCTATACATAGAGACGACACCTAAAATCTCATGTCTCGACTATACATACCGCGCGTTGCTCGGCAAGAAAGGAAGAGCATCGTACCGGGGCAGGGGGGGGTGGGGAGCAATTTTCTCGAGAATTTCGCAGAGCAACCCCCTCCTGTACTTACAAAGGCGCGAGCCAGGGATTACAAGCCCGAGAGAGCGTCTGCGACGATGTTTACCTACTTATTCGCGCGAGCGCGCGTTGCACACAATATTATAGAGCCCGCCGTGTTTTACCACGACCTCACCCACTCCAAAACACACGTAATACATATATGATGATGATGATGATGATACACGTGGCGTGTACTTATACATATGCGCTGGAAAACCAGAAGAGGAAGCAGAGAAGATCGGCAAACTTAATTCGGGACCTACGTCGCTGTTTCTGGCATTTTACCGTTTCTGCAGGGCTTTGCTGGCCTTTCCCCGCGCGCACGCACTACCGTATAAACGTCGTCGAGCGCAACCCCTTGGGGTACACATATATAAAGATGCATGTGTGTGCAGTATATTATATACATACACGTGTAGCGAGAAGGAGCAGATCGTGTGTCACGCGACGTTTCTATTACCCAATGCTCGCTTCCTACGCGCACGCGAATAATACTCGCCCTCTTTCACGCGCACCGGTGCCGGAGCAGTCAATTTCGCGACGGAATCCTCGTGATTTCGTTTTTTTACAGAAAAACGGGGGGGGGGGAGAGCAAGAGTTTTCGCTCACGGGAGAGACACGTGTGAGCGGGCACGCCAGCTATAGGAGTCAATTTGACTGACACTGACGACGCTCTTTCCCCCCCCCCCCCCCGTACAGCACGAGTATAGGGTCGACGAAGCCGAGCTCGGCTGAACGAAAGACCTCTCACCCCCCTGCCCCCGAGAGAAAATACTCTCTCGTCTGGATCGTCTCGTGTAAATTGAAAAAGCACTGCCCTACCTCCGTATCATCTTTGTTTTATCTCTTCCGATGTCGCCCCACCAACCCTCGTTGATTTTTTAAATCGTCCGATACGGCCCGAATCTCGATGATCGTTGATTTTAAATGCCTCTTGGACTCGATTATGGAGTATAAGGAGCGAATGGCGCAAAACGCATCGCCGACGTTTCGGGGTCGAAGCAGGATGAAAAGCCCCTTTTCCGGTATAGGCAGCGAGAAGGGGGGGGGGAGACCGGGTCAAGCCCCGGTGCTGTACAGCCATATTGGTACAGCGTAAGATGTCGGCTACGGGATGGGGTGGGCCGTATAGTTGGGGATGTATCGGTATGGGAGAGGCAGTGTTTGCCGGGATTACGGGCCGGGCTGGTGGTGTGATGCTGAGTTACGCCTGGCGCTGTATCCCTTGCACCCAAAGCCCGGGGAGAAGGTGCTGTCTCCGCGATTGACCCGTAAATACCGCCCTCCCTTCGCTCTTGATGCCGCTGGTGCCGTTGTTTGCTGCCGCGCTCTCTGTCACGACCCGAGGTCCCGATCCCCCTCCCCCCCTGACTTTTCGTTTCGGCTAAAGCTCCTCCTCCGTCTTCGGCCTCTGGTGGCTTGGAGCTTCTTTTTTTCTTTCGGAACGCGTGTATAGGCTCCGTGTTTTCGAGCTTTGGGATTATTGTTTGGACAAAAGGCGCTTCGTTACTTTTGTTTTGTACACGAATTGTTGAAACAGACGAGTAAGGTAAGACATCGATGGTAGAGAAAAAAACCAATTCTTTTTTTTTACCCAGATGTTTCCATTTACAAAAATGTTTGTTAATCTAATTTTTTAGACTAGTTTAAAATAAAATTATTATTTATCTTAGTACACACGTAAAAAAATAAATACATACCAAATGAAAAAAATAAATTTCAATGGGATGTGATTCAGATTGCGCTATGGAAGAAAAAAAAAAACGCGTACTAAAAACGTGCCACTAGATCGGCCACAAATTTTCAATAAAAAAAAAAAAAAAAAAAAAGACTGCGTTGTTTCAACGCTGGAAAACCCGATGAGCCCGGACACATGGTTCATTTACTCCCAAACCCGATACACCCAACATCGCCAATTAACTCCAATTGCACGCGCACCCCTTTACCCAAACAAATTTACCCGATTTTCTTGCTTTCGCTTTCTCGCGGCTTGATTGATCCCGCTCAATCGCCCCCCACCCCCTCCCCCATTACTCCACACTCGCAGATATATACACGAACGCGAACATATTACAGCTGCACGCAATCACGTGTACACAGACACGAGCATACGTATATATATAGGTACCCAAGCAAACAGTACTAGTAGTTTTGGATTATTGCGAAATCAGCGATCGTCCAGTCGGCTCCGTATATATCATGTTTGACCCAAATATTATTGGACGTACCGTGCACGCGTGACGATTTATCGCTCTCTCTCTCTGCATATACGGACAGACACTGGTATAATATACGCTCCTCTTTCTCCCTTTTTTGCCGATCCACCGTTTGTGCTCTCCTTCCTCTCTCGCTCGTCATGCCCCACACAGCACCCCACCACCAACACTGTTAATATATTATTTGTACATTACGGGCACGTGTAAATAATATACGGTCGAGTGCTATATATTGCACATACATGGCGAAGCGAGAGAGGGCAGTGTTTATAAGAGTGGCGTATTAAAACAAATGGCTCCTCGCGCGCCCTGAATTTCAAATGTCGGCCCGAGAGTGCCGCGCGCTGTTTTATTTCCAAACGCGCGTGTGCGCGGGGAGGGAATCGTCGGTCGCGTGAATTTTCGCACCGGCAGAAACGCCGCGTCCCTGCCACCGACGCGTCTGGTACACACCGCCGCCGAAACGCCACGCACAATGGAATGATTTATCAACCGGGCCAGTCCCGCGCGTGTTTACGACCTATACGCGCCACTTAATGTGTGTGTGTGTGTGTATATATGCGCGCACGAACGCTTCTTTCAAACTGTATATACGTGTATGGTTTAACGTGACGAAATGTTGGATAAATGTACTTGAGTTCCTTAAAATATGTGTGTCTGGTTTATTTTTCTTTTTTTACAAACTTTAAAACAATTCCGCCGCAGCTCGGCCACGGAATTAACCATTTTAAATCACTCCGCGCGTCACAATTACGGAAAAACAGACAAACGAACGGAATGAAATGTGAAAAAAGAAGGGATTAAACACCGGAGAAAAAAGGAGGAGTAAAAAAAATGGCATCCTTTCGCTCTCGCGACTGAAAAAACAGCAACAGGAAGAGCGAAACAAAAAACAAAAGGGGAACGAAACAAGTGCCGAGAAAAAAGTCGAGTAAACGAAAAAAAAAAAAAAAAAAAAAAAAAAAAAAAAAAAAAAAAGGATTCGCAGGGTCCTCTTTTGAGCGCAATTTTCGAGGTGACGCTGCTCGCGGAAAGGGGAGTAGGGATCGTATATAGGTGGTGGAAACGGCCGGTAATGGCTATTGTACCTACAGTTCGTTTCGAGCACCGCGTGCGTGTGTTCTCCACACCCACACACACACACGCGCGCACTGGCAAAGTTTCACCCCCCTTTCCCCCTGCACCCACGCACTCGTATATATATGTATATATATATATATCATAGTATGTGCATCACTTGAGTAGCCCCGCAGTCGGGGCATCAGCGGCGGCTGCAGCGTATTTATGGTTATAGGGCGTTCATAGCAGTTTCGAGTGCCAGGGGTCGAGACCCGGCTCGTAAGTCGGGATGCTGCGCTGTCGGGCTGCTTGATTAATTAGCCCCTGCACCCTCTCCTCCTCCTATTCGTCCGATGCTACGGCCGGCAAGCTGTGTCCGCTGCCCAAATCTACCCCTCTTTGCCTCGCACGTTACCCTATTTGGTTCGGCCATATGTGTACGTAAACGCGGGTTGCTCTTCCGGCTTTGCTACGATCTTTTCCGCGCTTGCCCCCTTGCGGATACATATACACTCCCCCCCCCCTCGACCCGCAAGAAGACGTGCCGAGAGGGCCGCAAGTGAGTTTATACAAGTACTGGAGGAGGAAGATCGTTTTGGCCCGTTACGCCAAGTCGACGCTCAATTTCCGTGTACTGCTTCGGTGTCGCGCCGGGCGCTCCCTCTCCTCGTAGTATCGTAAAACTCGTGACTACTGCACGCTGCCCTAGTGTATACCTATACGCGTAAATAAACATGTGTCCCGGAACGACTGCCCGCTATGTGTACCCCTCCCCGAATTGAATGCGGTCGCGTATATCCCATACCTATACCGGTTGACTGATATTTATGCGAGCTTGCAAGAACTTTATTAAAAAGAGGAAGAAGAAGTAGTAGTAGTAGTTGGAGTAGAGGGGGAGAAAAAAAAGTTTCGGAACGACATTAACCGAAAGGGGGTCGGGGTGGGATATGGCTTTTTTCGTTTGATAACAAGAGTGACCGAGCAGTACCTATGAATGTGTGTAAATCTTTTTTTTTTTTTTTTTTTTTTTTTTTTTCACTCCAAGATTGGGTGGTTCGCTCGGGGCTGTAGCTTGAATGCGAATGAAGAGCTGGTTGAGAAAGTTTTTTTTAATTGTTTTTAAACATCCCGAGCTGCGGCAGCCGATGTTTTTCTCGACTCCCCGAAAACTTGCACGAACGCGTTTTGTATATTTTTATCATTAGGTAAATCCAACTTTCTTTTTCTCCTCCTCCCCCTTACTTATCTACTCTGCGGGATCTCGCCGCGCATTTCAATGCCCGTTTGTACGAGTGTGCGTGTAGGAGCCATTCCGCCAAAAAGTTACGCGTTTCGTGGTTCCGGGGTGAATTGAAATTGAGTCTTTGGGACCGAAGGACAAAATTGAAGGGCTTCAACCCTGGTATATGCCTATGGGGTCAAAGTATATAATGCTCACGTGTGGTTTTAGCCTTTTATTTACATCCGTTCAAATGTGTTTCTATACTTACGAGGTTGCTACGAAAATATATAGTTAGGGGGGCGGTTAATCGATGAAGTGACTTTGAACGTTTATCCCCTTTTTTTAAAGAATAACCACGTTTCATCTCATTCGCCAAGTACGTATGTACAAACAAGCTTTTATACTACCGATAAATTTTTGCGGAATCGCTGCAGCGTCCGCAAGGTATAAGACACGTACGCGATGTGCAATATATATAGTTGAGAAGCCCCACCGATCGAGATAGGAGCGAGGGTGGCCTTTTTTTATCCTGCCCTACCGAATCCACAGTCGCCCTTGCAGAAAGGAGTTAC